>NW_008617078.1:70059-97322 GCF_000691845.1 Merops nubicus | reverse complement strand
TTTTTGTGGCCTTCCAGTATCTGTAGGGAGCAGACAGGAAAGCTGGGGAGGGACTTTGCCTGCTCAGGAGGGATTTCCCCAGGCAGTCTCCAGGATGGACTTCTGTCTTCCACATAGCCCTCAGACAGCAGGGTTTGCTCACCCTGGAGTCACAGGAATCAGGCTGGAGGAGGTGGCCAAAGATGATGGGTCCATTCACCTCTTCCAAGGAGGGGTAAAGGCCCACCATGGCACTTCTCAGAAAGGTTTCCTTCCACACTGTCCTGAGACTTCCAGGGAGGAAATTTTTCTCTGTAGGGAATTTATTCTGGGACTTAACTACCTTAATATCAGAAACTGTTCCTTTGTTTTCAACCAGCTCTTCCCTGCTGTTGCTTTCTGAGATCATTACTCTTCTATCACAAGGGGCATGAGGAACAGATTGCTTTTCCCCTTGCAGAAGTCTTTTCCATATTTGCAGGCTGTATTACTGTCATGGAGTGTCCTGAAGCCAGAGGAGCAAATAGAGCAAGGACTAGATCTGGGAAATATGCTCCAACTCTTCGTTGTTAGGCTCTTCCCATCCATTTCTGGGGGATTCCTTTCCGTCACCTCCTGCACCCAGTACACTTCCACTGGGATAAGTGCAACACTGTGATCCTTGTTTCAGAAAAGGTGGCACTGATTTGTCTCCTCAGCATCATGATAGCTCCTGAGCCACCCATATCCCTGATCCCACAGGGAAAACTAGAGGTGGAGTATCTCCAGCAGGAGATGATGAAGGCACCCAGGAAAGCCACAGAGAGCTACCAGAGAGCAAACAGGCCACCAGTACAACGTTACCTACTGCACAACTGCAACTCTGAAGCTGGGCCATGATGAGGACAAATGACAGCTCTGCTCCATCAGTGCTCAGACACCCTGTCAATCAGACAGCATCTAAGCCCTGAGTTCCTGTCTTCTCGTACAGCTTCACAGTAACCACAATGTCAAGTCCAAAGCCAGTGATGAATTACAGCAATTACTGTACTGCAGACACACAAGTCACACTAATGCACAACAAATACAGCACTCCTTTAATTACACTTACAGACATGTACATTTGTTTTTCTTTGTAATTAAAATGTTCTATTGTACTTAATACTGTTATCTGTATTCCTTGGTTAAGTGCAATTTAATTTGCTTTCTTTAAGAAAGCTGGGTATAATTTAAAAATGAAAAATATTTCTCTTTCTTTAATATTCTTTTTCTAATGCTATTGCTTTCCATGACTGCTGACCTACAACACAGCAACTTCTCCTGAGTTTGTCCACAAAGTGTCTAGAAGGTAATGCTGTTTTAAAGCCCAAGAGAACATTTATTTGTGATCAGTTTGGGAAAATCTCCTGGTTGCTAAAGGACTTAATGCCATAAATGAGGCACCTGAGGCATTTGTGAGCCCTCACAAGGGAAGCAGAGGTTGCCCTGGGGTATTCCCTTGAGTGCACTGTTGATACCTGACCTGCTGTATGTAGCTCAAGAACAGCTGAAGGAACTCCTCCTAAGCCCCCAAAGATGAAAATTTCCCCTACAAAAGGGGAAATATTTTAGGATGTTCCACAGTTGAGGAAAATAAATAAAGAATAAAAAATGGTGGTGGTGATGGAAGCAGCTCAGTCCCACATCCACCTGCACAGAGACTCCTCTCACTTATTATTTCTTTAACACAGCTCACAACCCTACACAGGAAAGTCTGCAAATATAAATCTGGTCTGTCATTAACATTGTTGTTATTATTTGACTTGTCACAGCATAGAAAGAATTTCTTCCCTGTGGGAAATGATTTTATTCCTCCTCTGCCTACGATCCCCTCTGCGGCCACAACCCGGCTGCAATCAGCTCGCCCAGAGTGATCCAGGCTGGAAAGCATCACAGGAAGGAGGAGGATTTCAGCACACATGCAGGGATGGAATGCTGCAGACTGCAGTACTGACTACCACACATCCTACACAAACCAGGAAGATCTCCAGACCCAGAGCTCTACACCACAGCTCAGCTGACTCGCTTTTCTGGAGAGAAGAGACTTTCCTTTTTGCAAACAGCACGAGCGCCGCGTGGGCTCTTGCAGCCTCTCCAAGGAGGTCCTCACACGTGCTTGTGTGCAGGGAATGGTGCGTTTCGAAATGCCCCAGTGGCTTGCCAACAGCAGACTTTCTCCATCTTAGGGTGTCACAGAAGGTCTTGTGAAAGCCTTCTCAAGAGATGACCTGTTTTCGTCACAGTTTCCAACGCTGTTTCAGTTGACGCGCTCTCTCTAGGAAGGATGGAGCAATGATTAAACATTGACCATTCCATTCCTGTCATTTTTTTTACACTGTTTTTATTCCTTATCTCAAGCTGGAGAACCTCAAACTGAATCTGAGATCCTGTTCTCCCTGTCTGACTCATCAGTAGTGTGCAGAAATAATAATGCCAACAGTCACTTAAGAGGTTACGGTCTGCTCCAGGTTCACAAACTTCCATCCTTTCTTAGTTCAAGGACTGGAATTTCCCCAGCCCACCTCTCAAACACAGGCTTGATTTTGTCAGACTCTAGAAATACTCTTCCAAAGTAGATTTTTGCTTCATATGAAATGCAACACTACTCAAACCCAAAATCCAATGTTACCTCATACTCAACAGATTCAGACTTTGTCCCAGAAACCATTTATCTTGCAGGATTACCTTACAGGCAGGGAAAGGGTCACCTCAAGTATTCAAAGAGCAGCAACAAGTTATGGAGAAGTTGCTCCTTGTCCTTGGCTGTGAGCTTGAGACCCACACTGCATCATCTCCCCCTCCACTGCCTGGCCCTGTTTTGCCCTGCAGACACAGATGCCTCTCTGGGCTTCAGGGTTTTTTTCCCCCTCAGATTCAAGGAAACCCAAACCTTGCAAGACAACAAACATCACAAAGCCTCATGGTATAGAGACAGAAAACAGAGGAAGGTGTTGCCATTATAAACCTTCTGTGGGAAGGGTATCTAAAAACAACAACAAAAAAAAGACTTCACAAATTAAGTCTTCAATTGCAATGAGGTTAAATGAAGCAAGTTTGAGTCACTTATGAACATTTCAGATTGTTTTAATGACAAAAAGGTAAACTTTTATGTTTGTGGCCTTCCTCTGGACCCAGTCTGACAAACAGGTCCCTGTCTCTGCTGTGCTGAGGACTCCAGAGCTGGCCCCAGAACTGAACTCTCAACAGAGTGGAGTAGAGAGGCAGAATCACCTCCCACAGCCTGCTGGCCACACTCCTGATGCAGCCCAGGACACGGCTGGCTTTCCGAGCTGCATTTGCAAAGAAGTTGAGTACCTCAGCTTTCTCCATTTCCCTCATGGCCAGGTCTAAACCAGCCTAGCAGGACTTCATATTTCATCAAAACCTTACAGTATTCCCAGTGGAGAGCAGCCCCAAAGCCTCTGCCTACATCAAAGGCCTTAACACCACACATGATGGATGCCTGGCTCAGAAGGATGGACCCTTTCTGAACATACCATGAGTGACTTACTCTTTCAGTTTTGCTTTGATACCATGATTTTCTTCATCATGTGTGCTTAAGCTCCAAGCAACCCATCTACATTTCTCCACAACAACTCCCCAGCTCTTCAGAGAGCTCATCATGGCAAACACGAGCACAGCCAAGCAAGAAAGCAGCACTCTGACTTTAAATCAGCATAGTTTGAGACCTCCAGCAACCAGACCTCAGCTCCAAGCTCTCCTCTGCCTCACTGCCCCCCAGCTACCACCACCCTTCTGCCACGAGTGAAGGCAACTCCTTTGACTCAAGTAGCTCTCCATTTGAGCAGCTGCTGAATTTGCCCCACTCGCTGTTATTAAAAGCTAAAGAAGAAAGGCACAGACACCTAATTTTGTGTTGTTCTTGTGCTTTTCTTTCCCCTCCTGGCAAACAAAACACCACCAGGTTACTACACTGCTGCAATATGTTAACCAAGGGTTTAACCCAGCCAGCTGACACATAGTAGAATTACAACAGCCTAATTAAAGTGAGGTGTTTAGGAAGTAAACCATCAATTAGCTAGTTAGCTGGAGCCCAGTGGGCATTCCACTCATGTGAAAAAAAAAAGAAAGACATTTTAAAACAATAATAAAAAAATTAAAGGCCAGAGAAGCAACAGAAAGAATTCTGGCAAATATAATCCAGGGCAAAGCAAATTCTTTTCAAAATCTTCCAAAACTGCACGCTGTTAGTCTCCTGTTCCTAGATGCCACATATATCATATATCCCAGTGTATTCACCCCCAAACTTAAAGATCTGCTTTTTTTGTTTGGAGGACCAGTGCAGACAACAAAGACAATGCACAAATTGCATTCTCCTTTATGAAATTAAGCTACTTTGAATTTACAACATCTCATGTATATGTACAGCTGAAGAAACTCCTGGCCTCAGTAGCAATACTTACAGCTAAGAACAGCAGCATCAGCAAAACTCTACTTTTTACTAAGTTCACCTGCAGCACTTAGAGAGAAATAGACTCCCTCTATAAATTACACCTCCCCTGCAGAAGGAGCTCTCTGGACACTCCTACAGCTACGTACACAGAGCCCCCAGAGAAGCAGCATATGCTTATGGAAGGAGTAATTCTGCTGGCTTGGTAACAGCAGCTTTTAGGAACATCAGTGAAGCAGGCAAGAGCTCCTCAGTCAGAATAGCTGCATCCACATCGTGAGCACTCTCATGGTGATAGCACCTAGAGGCATGGATTTATCCCAGTTGGAGCAAACACAGCTCTGCCAGCAAAGCACTGCAAGGAGGCCACACTTCAGTCTTCTCTCACCACGAGGGAAACCTGTGCGTGCTTATGGATAGGAGGGAGATGGAACAGACCCAAAGGGACAAAATGTTTCAGGAGAATCAGTCCCTTATATTTTGGGATTTCCAGCTGGCTGGCGGGAGAAAATCCTAAGATTATTTCCAGAGAAAAGTTCTCACACAATCCCCAGATCCAGAACTTTCAATGTGTTCATGTGGCACTTTTGTCAAACATATGGAATCAGAGAGTCGTTTTGGTTGGAAAAGATCTTTAAGGAGTCCAACTGTTACCCCAGCACTGCCAAGTCCACTGCCAAACCATGTCCCTCAGCACCACATCTCCACAGCTTTTCAGTCCCTCCAGGAATGGGGGCTCCACCACTGCCCTGGGCTTGACAACCCTTTTGGGCAAAAACCTGTTCCTAATGTTGAACCTAAATCTGCCCTGGCACAACTTGAGGCCATTTCTTCTTGTCCTACCACTTGTTCCTTGGGAGCAGAGCCCGACCCCCCCTGGCTCCAGGCTCCTGTCAGGAGCTGTGGAGAGCCAGAAGGTCTCCCCTGAGCCTCCTTTGCTCCAGCCTCAGCACCTCCAGCTCCCTCAGCTGCTCCTCACAAGACTTGTGCCTTAGCCCTGTGCACCTTCAGGAACAAGATTTCATCATTGCCACATTGCCTCCAGTTACTACACTTATTTTATTTGGATATAAACTTACTCAGGTGGATAGAAAACTACTTAAAAATTATGCTGAAGTACCCATCAACAGTATCAGTAGGAAGAACACCAAATATCAACTGGAAGATCATATAACTTCAGTCATTCAAGGAAAAATAAAACATATGTTTAGAACTGAACTGCAAGCATTATTTCCTTCCACCACAGATAGATTTTTTGGGGGCCTGCAGCACATAAAGTTTTTTTCCAGGTCAGCTCAATAAGCCCCATTCAACTCCCAGACATACCCCTGAGGATTGCTGTGCCCATGCCTTTTCCAAACCATAAATGGTTTCTCTTCAGCCTTACCTAAGCTTTCAGCCTCAAAGTTTCTGAAGTTATTTGATCATGAAAAAGAGCTACGTGTGTTCAAGTAAACACAAGAAGAGCTCCCATATCTCAAAGTCCAGGAGACCTCTGCAATGAGATTCTGGAAGCGCATTAACATAACATTAAATCTCCAGCAAGGCTTTTGCCCTGATCTAAGTCTGAATTTAACCTTCATCCATCATTTATCTGATATTAAGATCCATTTATTTCAAAACTGATTTTGTAGCTTCAAGTATTACATGGCATTTCTTCCAAATAAATAGCATATTTGGTGCTAATAAATCCCCGGGGTTGCAGTTATTGGCATTGGCACAGCAGGTCTAATATCTGATGTAAATAATACATATGAGATGCTCTCCTAAATCAAGTGCTAGACCATGATATTAAGACTCCTGCCTGAGGGCTCTAAATCCTGATGTAATATTAACTAGGGTTACTCAATTAAGCCTGTTTCTTTGGTAGCTTCACACCACAGCAGCATCACTGAAGCAGTGTGAAGGAATGAGTAACAAGAGCACTAAGTCACAGTGGGGCTGGGAGCTCTGGTTGTGAATGACCCCCGTGTAGATATCCTTCAGAACGAGTTAAAGACAGACCCCAGCCTCAAAGAGCTGAAAACTTTGAGTTCCACACCCCATTCACTACATGAGGTTTATGACCAGAGAGTGGTGAAGTGCTGAACATTCAGATGGCTTCATGCTGAGTCAAGCACAGCTCCTGCAGGATGCTCCTGGCAGAGGCAGGAGGACTTACCCAACCTAAGGTATGCTGCCCAAAGCTTCACTGCCTCTTGTATTAAACTTGTGGTTTGCAGCATTCACAGAAAGAACACAACTGGAAAAGTTAAGACAAGTGACCATCACCATGGCCTGCATCATGCTGCCTGGGACACTGCTCATCCCAAACATCAGCAGTAGATGTACAGCTCCACCAGCTGTACTGGAGAACCTGAGAACTGGAAGGAAACATGATGCAAGTTCTGTGTTCAAATGACTAAAAACAAAACACCAAGAAAATTGTTTCAGATCCTGTGTTTGTGACTTTATTCCCCCCACAATTACATCAGTTCAGTCCTGTGCCAGACATGGGATCCTCCAGAGCCATAGGGAATATCATGATCATCTGCTTAGGGGTTATTCAGTTCCTCCTGCCATATACATGGTAGTACACAGAAAAAATACAGGTCTCATCTTTCTTATATACACAACATTAAATTGGAGAGAAAAAATGTGTTGGTCAGGAGCATCTGGACTGCTACAGAAATTCTTACATCCACAAACTACCTGAGAACACTGCTTGGCAGAAGATATTGGTGGTATTTCAAACAGCGTTGATGGATTTGAACAGCATTTAGCCTTCAGCTAATGCAGATAAATTTAAGATGTAGAAAATGCTTTTCCACAGGATATCAACAGGAGTTACCTACCTAGTCTGCACAAACTCTCCACAGGAACCCTTATTTTCATATGTATTTAAAGTTTTTTTTCAAAAACTGAGACTTTATTCTGCCACAGCCCCAGTCATGATTGGCACCCCATTGGCCTGCACTTCATTTCTACAACAGCACACAAACATTTCCCTGCCCTTATACCCCAAATAGCAAGTTACAGGTGATGGACAAGGGAGAAAGACACAATCTAAGATAGGATCTTATAGACATTATCTAATTTGAGGGGGTTTATTTTCCATTTCAATCTTTGCCTTTGTCTAAGCTGGTTTCAGAAAAGCATTGTGCTGGGGTGGGATGAAAAGAAGTAGCCCCAGGGTTCAGACCAAGACACAAAGCATCAGCCTGAAAAGCCACAGAGATATTTGAGAAGCCACCAGGTAAAGCCTGAACAAAAAGGCCTCTTCATAACAGGCAACAATCACCACCAAGAGCTCAGACCTTGACTTGTGACCTGTCTGAGCACAGTGTAAAAGTTAACAACTATACAGATTTTAATTCCCTTACAACACTATGCTCATCTTCACAGCTCTTTTTAGGATCTTTGTGGCATTTCTTGAGTTAGCACATGGCTGTCTGAGATTCACCTCTTCAGCTGGGACACGTATTCCAGCACTGACCCTGAAAACTTGTTAGACTGGTCTATCTGTACTTATAAAATACATGTATGCATATAAATAAATACAATTATGGCACTGTTCTGATAGATGAGCATTTTTCCAACACGTTGCAAAGTCATAGGAGCATCTTATTGAATGATGTTTGGGATCCCTTTGATGGTTGTTAGACTGTTTGAGTGTGTATTTAGCTCTGATTTTTTCCTATTCCCTTTCCAAACTGTTGTCTTTTCCTCAGATTTTCAAAATGAGATTTTTCAATAATCTTTACAATAAATTACATTACAGTTAGAACAAAATACAGTCAAGTTTAAACTCAAGCCAAATCACAAATACAAACTTACCAAAGACTTGTGAAGAGGAAAATCAGAATCTGGAAGATGAAATCCAGGACGTAGTATTTGAGATAAAAACTTATTAGTTGCCAAGCATATTCCTGAAGGTAAACACCTGAAAAACAAAGTTCACATAAGCTCAGAAGTGAGCAATTATCCCACTTAGCATATAAACTAGTATATCTTGTTTATATTCACCTTGTCTAATTGATGTTTTGTCATTTACAACACAAGAGACAAGGAGCAGCTTAAGCCACATTGACATTAGTGAGCACAGGCAGCCCAGGATCATCTCAATGGAGCAAAAGAATCGGTGTCAAGGGTCTCCAAGGTGCAAAGCTAAGTGCAGAAATGTGGACAGTCACACTCCCAACCCAGTCTAAAACACTCATGTAAATTTTCCTTTGAAAGCAGGAGAAATCCTGGAAGGATTCAGGCCGAGCAGACATTGGCACGTCATGGGTTTACATACACAAATTCCTCTGTGTGCTAAAGGAAGATCTTAGAAGTGTCTTGTTGATCATCAGAAGATGTCTAATGTGTTCATTATCACCTACTTTGATGCTATTTCATAAAGCTATGACAAGGTTTTCAGATGAAGATTGTACCTTCCAGATGGAAATGAAAACATAACAACACTTATGTGCAAATAGAGGAGAAAAAAGAGAAAGAAAAGCATATTTTCCAGAGAAAACAAGTTCTTGTTCTCTTGAGGATACTCCCTCCACTGCCAAAACTATGACAACAAAACCCACTTTGGAGATAGATTTTAGTGAGAGTTTAAAAAGATGGTTTGGTGGCATTTTTCTTATTCTGCCACTCCACATAAATTCCTGTAGCTTAATTAGCACAGACAAAACACAACCAGAAGATTGAACACACCAATATTCCTTATGCTTTCTGATATCCTGGAACTTCTCAAGTTGAGGATATATCTACAGAATCCCAGGATGGTCTCCACTGCCAAAACTATGACAACAAAACCCACTTTGGAGATAGATTTTAGTGAGAGTTTAAAAAGATGGTTTGGTGGCATTTTTCTTATTCTGCCACTCCACATAAATTCCTGTAGCTTAATTAGCACAGACAAAACACAACCAGAAGATTGAACACACCAATATTCCTTATGCTTTCTGATATCCTGGAACTTCTCTAAGTTGAAGATACATTTACAGAATCCCAGGATGGTAGGGGCTGGAAGGGACCTCTGGAGATATCTCATCCAAGCCTCCTGCTAAAGCAGGGTCACCTAGAGCAGGTTGCTCAGGATCACATCCAGGCAGGTTCTGAAAGCCTCCAGAGGAGACAAACAGCACATTTAAGGCTTGCCCTGCAAATTTTCATGGCATATTTACTCCTCCTCTGCAAACTACCTTAAGTCTATGGGACCTGTTGAGTGTGCCATGCATGATGACCTCTTACTGAACTTGCTAGGGCTTACTAGAATGCTCTCTAGGAAACAGCTTCTCTGTCCCACCCTCTGGAAGTCCCCTCGGGTCCCTCAGCATTTCTGCACCTCACATGCACCACGTTTGACACTGGGTGTCTCCTGAGATCATCAAGAGAGTTTTGAGTGGAGAAACTGGAAACACTCTGACACCTTGGGTATTTTTGAATATTGGAATTCTTGAATTGGTGAGTGGAATGTGAAGCTGCTTAGTGCAGCTTCAAAAAACTTCTGTCCAAATCCAGACAGAAACAGAACAACGGACTCAGAACACATGAGATTAGTAAAAGTGCCCAACAAATTCATTTCTCACAGCTTGGCAGAGTTTCATGAAGCCCTGCTTCAATGACCATGCTGCTTGTGCAACAGATCTCTCCCAGTTTCATCACACATTACACACCTTCAACCACTTTTCTTTGCCTCCCTCCTATTCGATTTCTGCCTTGACTACTTGAACATCTTGAACATCCAAAAAGCTGCCAAATTTTTGAAGCAACCTATTTCCAGAAATGTTTCTTTACCACAAGATATGTAATTTCTCCCAAAACACTCCTCTGGAGCGAAGCCCAGGACTGGCAATATGTTACCCAGGATCAGTGAGAGGTTTACGTTTCAATACCTATTGCACCTGTCATGATAATACCAGGCATTTTCCACCCACCATGCAGGAGAGGATCCAAACTTCCTGTGGGATGTGCAAAACTAGCACTCAGCCTTGGGAGCCATCCAGGCACGGTTATCAGGAAGAGAAAAGCTATTTCTGCTGGCTTGCAGGAATTGATGGCACCCTTTAATGCCTTGTCTTTACATGCAAGTGTGTATAACCCAGTTTTTCCACAGCTGCTGTGATGTAAATAAATTCAGCATTAGCTCCATTTTACATTGTAGGATGGAATAGAAACATTCCTGGAATTTATGCTGGGCATAATTCCATATTAGAGACATTTACCCTTTTCAGGGACAAGGCACCCTTATAGCTGCCTGACACAGACAAAATATTTGACCTGTTTAAGGTTTGGTAAGGACAAAAATATTATGTATACCCCATAGATATATCCTAGGATAGCACTTCTGGAAATAATCCCATTGAGGGGATCATTTTTTATCATTGTAAACTGGGACCTCAATTCAAGGGCTGTTTTGGAACAGCACATCTATACTGATCAATAGTTATTACTGGATGTGACATAGGAGGAATCCCTAAAATATTTACATAAATTCCATATATTATCTATGTAACATATTAGCTACACTTGAATAGTACCTCTGCACAAAATCCTGAATTTCTGCACACCCTATTATCTAATCAGACAAAATCATTTGCTTCATCTACATTTACTACAGTAAAAATGGATCTCTTGGTACCTGTAATTCTCATTCAGGCTTCTCTTAAGGTAGCAGCACTTCAACTGCAGTGAAACCCCATCAATCCCAGAGAAACCTACTCCACCCTGAGAAATACCCAACGTGCAAAAGTAGACCCAAACTGACAGTTTTCCTCACCATAAATACAGCTGTGGGCAGCAAAATGCCTTCTAGTTTGTTTTAGTAATAAATGACTTCCCTGACTCGAGTTACTAATGAGATTTTTAATCATGGGGATGGAACATATCCTCAAGTTAATAAAAAAAAAAAAAAAGGTATGGCTTCCTCTTTATCTTTAATAAAAGATTTGTACACTGCTCAAATGATTAGTATTACATTTTTAAAGAACCCCAAGATTGATGCTTTTCAATTCTCCTTCCTATTTTTCTACGCTTTTTATAATTCAAAGGTAATATAGGGAATAGTTAATAATTCATAAGGTAATTTTAAGGCTTTTATTCAGAAACCTTTTGCCTGTTGACTTAAGGATGTGCCATAAAATATCCAGGTATTACTACCCTCACTATTTTCAGATCTATACAGACAGAATCTTTGAATTTATGCAAGTCAGGATTCATGTTTAAGAACCAGAGCACAGCATTACAGCCTCAGAAGGGGCACGGGGGGAGGAAAAAGCTTTACAGGACTCTTTAAACCAGGAGATTTCATGTCTTCACACAGTCCTCCTTTTTCACCCTTGTTTGCAGGTTTATTCTTGCTGGAGTTATTTTTGCAGTTGCCTAAGAGACAAAGGAGCTCGCTGCGTTTTTTGAGAGGTAAAAAAGCTGCACAAGTCCTGTGCTTGGCATCTGCACGAGATCCACAGGAAAACCACTGCTCTGGGAACGCTCTGCAGGACAAAAACCAGATCCTTCTATTCCCTTAAAACAAAAACCATGGGACTTGTTCGAGTTGAAAACGTCAAGACTGCCTACCAGTGAAAACAACCCAAGGACAACCTGTTTCAGTCACTGATGGACACAAAGTTGATGCCAGACATTGGCAAGACCCTCACTGCCTTTGGGAGGGGAGAATCATCTCCACCTGGTCCCAAAAGCAAATGCCACCAAGTTCTCACCACGCTCTTGCATGTGGAGCAGCCTCCTCCCAACGGCTCTTAAATGAGCTGACTAAAGAGCTTCTGTCCAAATATTTTTCTGAAAAGTGGCAGTTTTGACTGAGCCCGTTTCAAGTTCAAACTGAAGGATGGAAGTCAAATATCAGATGTGGGGATGTCAGTATTATTTTATTCTTGAAAATGATTTTATTTTAACAAAAATCTCACTTTAACTTCTTATTTCCCTCAAGAAAGAACTTAATCTGCTTGGAGTTGCTCATCAGACTTTGCTATTTTCAGAAAATACTCAACTAATGGCAGGCAAGTTTCAACATATTTGGGTATAGGGGTTTTTTGCCTACTTTAAGGAAACAAAGCATTTTTTACCAGCATGTCCTACTTTCTCATAGGTGCATCATAGCTACTACAAAGGAATCACCCATCTCAGGCAAGCTTTCAGGTACTGCTAAATAACAACCATGGAGAGTAATGAAAATTGATAGTAGTTATTAATTCCACACCTAACAAAGAAAATTGAGTTGAGCTCTGCACATAGCCATCATTTATTGCCATGACAAAGTTAATAGCACCACCTTTATTAGCATTTCCACACACATATAACTATGAGATCCTGCTGCCTGTTCCTCCAAGTATGCCAAATGTTAGTACTTTCAGTGAAGGGTTTTGCTGTTATCCGAGGGACACAAGTTTTACCAGCCCAAAATTATGTCTTTATGAAGTACCAGTAGCACTAACTAGATGATATTTCTTTTCAGGCCAGCTCTGAGCACATCCTTTGTGCCCCTCCTAATTACCAGCTCTGCCAGAGCAGCTCTGAACTCCTCTTCTTGGTTTGACCTCCAAGTCCCAAAAACTCCTGACTACAGCTTCCTGCCTCCATTCTCCAGCTCTGAAAACACAAACTGCTGTCAGGTTCTTCAGTTCCCTCTGCAAGACAGGCAGCATATGTCATGTGCATTATTCAGAGCTTTACACAGCTTCTCTTCCATGGAGCTTTAAAAATGAATAGCAAAATGTGTATCAAAAAAAAGTCAAACCCTTTACAACAATAATGAGAATCATGAAATGAAATCTAAGATTAGACAGGGGAAGGGGTTTATTTCTAAAGTAATGGAATAAGAACACAATGATTTTGCTACTTTTTAGACAGAATCATGAAATGAAATCTAAGATTAGACAGGGGAAGGGGTTTATTTCTAAAGTAGTGGAATAAGAACACAATTTTGCTACTTTTTAGACAGACAAGTCTGGAGGTATATTCTACACAGTCCCAAAGAGCTGAGGTCTTTTGTAGAGAAAAACTTAGACTCAGGAAACAGACCAAGAGGAAAAGCATGGAAAACACAGTTGGTGTTATCTTGAGGAGCAGGAAAAACATGGCAGCAAAGCACAACAAACGGAGTTTCCTTTGTACTCAGCTAAAACAATAGATAAACGTACCCTCTAATGAGTGGTCTTCAAAATCCTGAGGGCATCTCTAATGTCACATACTAGAGAGAGGTTCAGAGAGTTGTGAGGAATATCACAGTGAGCAAACAAAGTTTGGGAGCTACAAAACATCATTCCTTTTGGTCACCCATACACATCTCTACTCTCCTTAAAAAAAATCTGCCAGGAGGAGCCAGGCTTAAAAAAATCACCCCAAGAACACCCCTTCTTACGGGGACACTCCCTGGAGCTTCCATCTCCTGCATTTCCATGCCAAAGAGAGATAAATAAAGTGTTAACACACTACACAAAAGCAGGCTGTCCACATTCAGCCCATACCCTATGCTAAAATAGAGCAATTGCTCTAACACCTGATGACCTCCTCTCAAGCTAAGAAGGGGCATTGGGAAAAGGAGAGGAGACACATGGGTTGAAATGAAAATTGATTTATTGAAACACTGGAATTAATACCAATGCCAGTAGAAAAGAAGCAAAGTTACACTCAGCTCAGCAAATGTATGGAAGCCACAACAGGTGGGAAGACCATCCTCAGGAGGAGGAAAAGAAGGAGTCTGAGGAGGAGACCCAACCTTCCCCTTTATAACAAGGGTGATGTTCCTGGTCTGGGATACACCTGTAGCCAGCTTGGATCACCTGCCCTGGCTGACTCCAAGCTGCTAAGGGCCTGCAGAGCATGGCCATGATTCTGTCCCAGCAAAACCAGGCCACGTGCTGGTGGTAGCTCAGTGCACAGCAGCAGCTAAGGGAGCAAGCTGTACAAGCAGGGTAGGTTTTACTGCTCTGATATTTGGTTGTGGTCCCAGAGATGCAGACTCTGCTCAAGGGTTGAATGTTATTAGAAGCAGCCCAGCCAACTAAGCAAACCCCAAATCCTGCCCCAGCTCACATTTAAATAATAAAAAAGCCCCAAACTTTGAATGACTCCTAGCACTCAGTCTAGCAGTGCCTGCCAGGAGAAAAAGGGAATTTTGGAGATGGCATGCCATCAATTTTCTTCATTTGTGTCAGAAGTTGAGCAGCTGTCTTCTTACCAGACTGAAGTGGAGCCAAAAACCTTGTCAGGCAGCCGAAGAAAAAAGCACTTCAGAGGAACTCATCTCCAAGACCCAAAAGCATGTAGCACATTTTTGAACAGGCGTGTGTTAATATTACTACTACGTTATCAACTGGCAATGTTTTGCAGAAGTAGTGGAAAAAGAAAAAGACAGCTTTGTTTGTTTACACTGCTTACTAAGGAAAAGCAACATACCACACATACTTCAGCTCCAGAGTTGATTTATTTACTTATGGCCAGCAAAAGGTTTCTAGCATTATATTCCCCTAATCTGGTGAGGAAAGTGAAATATGATTCACTTCCACAGAGAAAAAAAGATGCACCTGGAGTTTTTGTAGCCAAGAGATCTGGGTTTCAGCACTCTCTGCTCTTCCCCAGGCACTGCAGACACAGCAGCAAGGGTTAAATAATCCCAGGGTGAGCTGTGCTGGGACAGACTGGGAAAACCCAGTTTGGGATTTGATTCTTCTTTAGTGAGTGCTCCAGTGGCCACGTGCTAGGCTGGAGGATCCTTCAGAGCAACCCTGAGAGAGGCTTTGTACTCCACAGCACCAAGCACGTGCTGGAGAAGGCAATCAAAGGACAGCAGTTATTGCACGAGGAGCTCTGCAGGTGGGATCTGTTACCCCCAGGCACAGCTGGGTCAAACTGAGGGGGCTGCAAGCTTAATTCAGCCCAGAAGACAAGCCAGAGAAGTTGGTGGCCTCCTCCCACCGGTTTGTCACCATCCAAAGCACCAGGATCCCAAATATCCACTAAGCACAACTGATATTGGTGTCTGACCTCTCACGAGATGGATTTTGTGACCATGTTAACCTAAAAAGTCACCGACTGCCCCTCTGTGTGTGACAGCTCTGCTCGTGAAGCAGATCTCACCTGGCACAGGATGGCTCTTAGGAGGAGACAGCAACACCATGGGGTTTGCTGCTCTCTCTTGGCGAGACGGGTGCTTCTTCAGACCACATTTTAGAGCTGGAATTTGCAGCCACAGCAGGGCATTGTTTAATTACACTTTGATTCTGGGGGATGAACCTGTCATTTGCCACCCTTATCGATGGAGGTGCCATATACGAGGACAGAATTCAAGTGACTGGATAAATGAACAAAGAGAGATTCAAGATCTCCTTGGCTAGTCATATTCTTTCAGCCAGCTTTTCCCCAAAATGTTTGTTTACTACCCAGCAAGGCTTTTGGCAGCGTTCCCACTGCAAAATGTGCTGCCCAGATATTACAAAGTGAACTCGAAATGAAAATAAAAAAAAAAGACTTTTTTCTGATTAGGGTTCCCCTTCTTCCACACAGAGATCCTTTTACTTCCAAACTGTGCCTTTAAGGGATGATTTTGCCCAGAATTTCTAGAATACTCTGTTTAAGAGAGATGTGTTTACAGAACATTGCTAAAAATGAGATTTCCTACATGATGTCTTCAGCAAAATACTTCAGACATTCTTGTTTCCTCCAGTTACCAAGGAAGTGCTTCCTTACTTTTCAAAGGTCTACAAATGCAAACAAATTAACACACATGGAAAATCAATGCTGCTGTATTTTAAACATGTTTAAATAAATTTTAAAAAATAATAACAGCCCAACAAGACTCTGGCATTCTGGTATTGCATGCTGGGGAATGAGGTTTTCTGAGAGCTAAAAACAAAAAAAAAAAGCAAAGAATGGAAATAATGACAAGGTGAGTGGATGACATTCCCTTATTTCAGTATATATCACGTTCAGCTATTTTTCACAAAGAGGTCCCAGCCATGATGAAGAGCTCTGAAAAAAATCAAGCAATAGAAATGCAAGCCAGCAAGAAAATCGTGTCTTAGACATTTTTACTGTGGTCCAGCAGAGATTGACTGATTAGCATTTGCAGACTGCACTAAGCATATCTAATATAAAGGCAATACACACCACGCAGCTCTCAGCAAATATTATCAAGCTGGAAATGCCTCCCGACAAATTCACAAGCTGCAAACGTGCATCATGAAATTCAATAGCCTCACAGCTGCACCCTCCTAACTTGGGAATGCAGAAAAATGTAGGAATTGGCAGCAGGCTCTCTGGCAGATGATCTCATTTTACAGATGACACTGTAGAGTCTGCCAGTTTGACGTTGAACTCTCCTCTTGCTTTTTTTTTTTGTTGTTGTTGTTTGTTGTTGTCGTTTCACTGCTCTTCCTCTGAGAGCTCCTAGGATCACAGTGGCTGTTCTCAGAAAAGTCAGCTATTCATTTTTCTGACTCTGCAAAGTGCTGGAATTGCTCAGCTCAGTTCCCTCGGCTCTGCTGATGTGTAGCTGACGTTGGGTTGTGTTTATTCTGGAAAAACTTGCCCTCCCTCTACAGTATTTCAGATGCACAAAGTGCACTGGTCCATGCACACGTCCACGTGTCCTGCTTTCCCCCCTCTGTTATCCAGAATCCCAGCATGGCATGGGGCTGACCCCCCTGCTCCAGCAGCTCACCCACAGCAGGGTGCCCAGGGTCACAGCCAGTGGGTTTGGGATCTCTCCAGAGCAGGAGACTCCACAGCCTCTCTGGGCAGCTGCTCCAGGCCCCAGCCGCTCTGGGCAGCTGCTCCAGGCTCGGGCATCCTCACAGCAAAGAAGTTTCTCCTCCTGGTCAGATGGTTCCAGCTTGTGCCCATTGCCCCTTGTCCTGTCCCTGGGCACCACTGACAAGGGTCTGGCCCCAAACTCTTGACCCTGCCCTTCAGCTATTGATCAGCTTTGATCAGACCACTTAGGGAGAAGGAAGCATTCCTTAGAAAAGAAAAAAGAGTGCCCTGGCTAGGGCACTGAGTGCCAAGCTGGCCTGATTCCACCCAAAGCGTGATGACATAGGAGACCTAGCAAAAAAAAAAAGCTCAGAAATAAATTGGAGTTTCTTTCTCACTACGCTTTCCCCTCTGAGCCCTGTGCAGTCACCACTGACATGTCTGACTGGGATCTAGGAGCTGAATCAAGAAAGATGCAAATGCAGGGCCCCCCTAAAATGAAGTGTACCTTGAAGTGACACCTAGATGGAAAAAGAATTGCTGTGAGATGACATCCCAGTGAACTAGGCTGTCCGGGGTTTGAACTGTAGTTCAGCTCTTGTGTTGTTGTCTCTTTGGGCTGGGCATCTTTCCCTGCCTCCATCCCACTGGATCTCTGCACCTGCATGGACTGCACACTTTAAAAAGTCCCATCTCTACGTCACTCTGTGCCTTGAGCTATCACAAAGTACAAATGGGAGTGATTCAGTTGAACTGCATCAAATTTTCTTTAAAAAGCCAAATTTTAAGACGTTTTACCAAAGGTTTGACATGCACGGGTCCATCGCTGAACACTGTGGCTCTTCTTTCTGTAAACTTGTATATTTTGCCAAGAAAGACTGGACCAGATACCTTGAGGTCCCTTCCAACCTGCTATTCTTTGATTAACAAAATAAAGGACAAAAATGTGGAGGGAAAGAATCAAAAACAAACAATTATTTTGGTCTGTTTAGACAAAAAAGTAGATTTTTTTCCTTTGAAAACACTCAGATTCCTTGTTTGAAGAATGAAATATTATTTACTGTGTTCTTTTAAGAACAGACACCATCCCCTTGAAAAACAAAATTCAAATTCTGGGAAGCTTCTGTAATATCTTTAACAGTTGGAATCATCCACAAAACATTTTCATGGGAAACCTTCAGGTTATGTGAGAGTAAAGAAATAGAGAGGACGGAAAATTACCTGGAGTCCCAAAATAACACTCTCTTTTTGAATGGCTCTGATTTTTGAGGGAGAAAGCAAAACGTTCTGCAATACACGGGCATGAATCACATCACCAAATTCACACGGGGAGCCACGCTCAGGGATGATTTCCTGCACAGCCCTTGTTCAGCTGCAAGTGAGAAAAGGGAATTGCTTCCACGGAGTCTCTCTCAGCTGAGGTGCACGGGGAGAAACCACAGAAATCCTTCCCCCTGTGCCCTGCTCTCTGTACCAGAAGGAAGAACGGGCCAGAAACCCCATACAAATTGAAATAAGCTAACGATTAACCTAAATTATTCTGATTTTTTTTCCTATTATTTCAAATGGGCAAGGATCACACTTCACAGCACGTTTCTCACCCTTCTTTTGGATTTCGATGCTCTCGACTAGGATGGAAAATGGGTTGAAAATACAGAAGATAATCATTTGCTCAACAAGAGGTTGTGGAGGGAACCAGAGAACAGTTCATTCCATGGCTATTTCTTAAGCCAGCAAACACAGAGAGGCATTACTTAACCCCCTCCCTTTTTATCTTTTTCGAGAACTGTTGCACAATCTGCTCTTTCACAGGATTTCAGCAAGAAGTACTCACCACTTTTAAGGCTTGCTTTTTTATTCACCCTTAAAGCTTTAACTTTCCCTTCAAACTTTGGACGTCATCCTCACCAAACCATGCACAGCAATCTACATTAAGTGTTTTGTTTACTCATAACTTGGCAGAGCCACAACAAAGAACAGAATGTAAAGAATGAACTCCCTTTGCAAAAGTCATTCCCTTCGAAACAAAAGCCTTTACCTTCCCCAAGCAGACTTTCTAAGCTGGGCTCCTCTATTTCTGAACTGCCTAACGTTGCAGTGAGCTCTCAGAGAACTAAGAAACATTTCAAAGCCAATCTAAACCCAGAAGGAATGAGAAAGTTTCTGCTGGTTCTGCTTTTTCATTAAAAAAGAATTAAGAAAATATGGTCTTTTCAACGCTGCGATCTGAACAAGCAACCACTTTTCACCTAACATGTAGAAACCTGCTGAATTCAGCCTACTTCCAAGTTCCCCTCGGCTGCAGCAGCTGGGTAGATTTGTTTCCACCTGCTTTTACCATTTGTCATTACTGAGGCATGTTTCAGAAAGCCAATTTAGCTCTAAACTGTCAGTTTGGCTGAAGCCAAAACAATTCGGTTTTATTATTCGATCACATCCTTCGGCGTGTCTCGTGTTCCCGCTCCCCACACCTCAGCACTCAAAGAGAATATAGTTAGTGTTTGGGGTTTTTTTTAAACTAAAATGCCATTTTTTAAAGCATCCAAAGTAAAACCACGTGTGGTCAATCCTGTGCACACGCTCCTTCCCCAGTGTTTGCTCTAGAAGTTGCAAACTTCTGTGGTTGTCAGAGAAGAGACCATCCAAACACGGCTGCAGATAGCAAAAGGCTTCTGAAACACATAAAAATCTTATTTTAAAACGTTAAAAACCTCTCCCCCAAAATCCTCTCAAAGGCTGGCTGTCTCCATCCCCTGTGCCAGTGTTGGAAATCAGGCTGCCAGCTACACCTTCTACCATTCACCCAAAACTTCAGGGGGATAAGAGAGTGGGTGTGGAGAGGGAAGGCAGCTCAAGCACAGGAAGGGATGATTATCGAGTCTAAAGAAGGCACATCATAAAATGAAGAAATAGAAGATTATTTTAAAGCAATTATTTTGTTTTCATGATGAAAACGTGCTGCAGTATCCTCCTCCCCTTGGCTTTCCAGAGGAGGTGCTGCATTTAGGTAGCAAAACAAATTCACTCAAAGGAACGAAAACTGAAACACTGGAAGGAAAAGAGAAAAGCAGAAGATGAGAAGTTTGGTTCCTAAATTTCGAATAGAATTCCAAGGCCCAGTTCTGGAATAACAACCCCAGTGATTCACTGGGACTGCTCGTGTGCCTCAACACCCCCCGGCACGACTGCGGGAGTGGGACAGAAATGTGTGAGTTCAGACCAGTCTCTTAACTGCATTATCTGCAGAATTTCTCTGGAGATATTTTGGAAGTTTAAAAAACTCCCCGATAAGTTAGCGAGATTGAGGAACTTCTGCAAAATGTGACCTGTTATGTAAACCTGTATTTTAAGAAGTGAACTAGAGACAGGAGGAAGGATCACAGGGGTTGGACACCTAACCAGCTGTCCCAATTTGGCTGAGCTGTTTTAGCTGTCAGCGTGTGAATTTTTAATGTGTGAGGATTATAAAGTATGGAGAGTTAGCTCAGCTCTCTCATTTGAATTATTTTGTCTCTGCCTCAGAGTAACAGCAGATCCATGGGCTGCTACCCCAGAGCTAACACTGGTGACTTCCACATCCAAGACCCACACGCTTGCAAAGTTTAGACTATATATTTATTTATTAAGAGCTAAAGTGATAAAAAGATGCTTGTCCCAGGCTCAAATTCTCCTGACACCTTCACTAATGACACAATTCAATGAAATCCCAGAAGCCCTGAAAGAATTGTTCCAGCAGGAACTCTGCCAGTGAAACACCTATGGAAGCTTCTTCCCATTCATTCATTCATCACTGTGGGAAATCAGCTCACAGTCCCCTCCAAAAATCCCCTCCAACAGATCTCCTGCAGCATGTCAATGCATCATCAAATGCAGGCTTGAAGGGAGCATGTTCCAAAATCCAAAAGCCCTCTGAGGAAGTGTTTTGTCAGACACACCTTATCATCCATAGGAAAGTGAGCAGGATCCAGGGTGGAGACCTTCAGTGAAGGCACAGGGGAAAGCAGCAATTTTGCCTGTTCAAGGCCAGCTATGACCAAATAACACCTTAAACCTAAGTAACACCATAACTTCCATCTAGAGATGAACTATCAGGCAAGACAGAGCTCAGGAAGAGCTGCAGGGTGACTCCTGTATGATCTCCAAGCTGAGACTATGGATGGTCCTCGTCACTACCCATATTTGGTATCCAGAGTTGGCCATTCAAGCTGCCCATGCTGAGAGTATCCAGGACAGACAACTCAGTCCTGGAGAAGGTGTCTGTAGATGTGCATAAGGAATGCTCACAGCAGTCACTGGTCGGGCACCTGTGTCCCCAGGACCTCTGTTTGACCACACAGAAGCTGGCACGGAGGCCACCAGCAGCAGTAGCCTTGCAAGGCCAAACGCCCCATTGTTCCTACTGAATGGGAGCCCCTATTACCAGGCAGTACTAAGAGAGGTTCTCAGCTTTTCCCAGAAAAATATTTTCAACTGGGATTGATTTTTACTGTTTTAAAACCAACATTAGCAAATGTGATTGCACAGTGCACAGAACTGTCAAATTTGTTCTCAGCTGCAATCCTGAAACATGTCATTATCGTGTGCCGTGTGAGCAAAGCTGGGCTTGGCTTCCATGTGACTGAGCTCTAAATTAGTTTATGGATAATGTTCCTTTACAATGCCTTCAATCTTTTGCTCCATCTTATCTTAATGAGTACTTAACCTCTTAAAAATAGGTTACTGCCGGAGAGACTAAGCGCAGAGTATTAAAGTCCCTGAGAAAACTCCAGGAATGAAGGTCCCTGCTCAGGTGGCTGTGTCCTCCTTCAGCACAGCTTCTTTAGGGTGAAATTACAGACTTTTCAGATGGACAGGAAAAAATAATTTCCATTGCATTCATTTTAAAACTCATTTATAATTAGAAAGTAGCACTTTTTATTTTTTTTCCCCCATAAATACATGTGGAGAATGATAGACTGAAAAATGTGGATTTCTTCTGGAAAACTCCATGGCCCCTGCACTTGCAACCTCAACATTTGGGGTTTGGGAACCTTACAAAAAAGGTGCATGCTCAGAAGGTTACTTTATGCAAAGCAGAGAACACTTAAACTCCACACCATCAGTTGTCTGGCTTTTGGTTGGTTTGCATGCACCACATGCTCCAGAAGGATTTTAGTACCCAGCTATGGTCCTAGCAGAGGAACGTTGACTGAATCCTAGCTCTAATCCACCACAAACCCTCTCACCAGCCACTTCTGCTGGAAGGACATAAATCTCATGAAAAATCATTCTCTTTGGCCTGAAATTCCTCCAGGTAGCTCCCAGACTGCCTCTGAGAGCATTTTAAGATTCAGCCAGAGCCGCAGCACGCGTTATATAAAATAATTATGCCATTTAATCCCCTCATATCCCTGGATAAAACTCCTATTTGAGAAGCTAAAGAGGAGGCTATGGACTAGATGATTCATTGGATTTGTGCCACTCCAGCAACAAATTTCAAAACTTCTGAGCAGAAAGGCAGCAGAAAAGATGGACTTCCTTCATGAGGATACCAAAAGGGGTGCTACTCCCACTCTGTGCATTTAATGTGGATTAGGAAAACAAAAGTTTAAAATATTAGAATTTCCTTTTAAAATCTCATGTTTTTTCTGCTTCTCAGCTGGCTTATAACTCATGTTGGGAATTGCAAGAAGAAGTGAGGTATAGACACAGTCCCCCACACCCTGTCTTCTCAGGAAACTCACTGTCATGTGGAATTAATTACCTTTTGGGTTTTTTTAAGTACATATAATTTCAAGTTCATGGTCCAGCATCTCTGATTCATAGTAATAAAGGTTGCACAAGAGCAGAACTGTATAGAACAAAGGTTAATTTGAGGGTAATGAAACACAACTGGAAATGTGCTGGTTCCACAGGCAGCAAATATCTGCAGCACTTTCTGATCTTTCATTTCTGATTTCAAGACTTAGAAATTCGGTGCCTTTAGAGGAGGCAGAAAGAGTTATTCAAACTCTGCACTTTCTGGCCTGTGATTCTCTCGAGATGTTCCAGGCTAATCCCTCTGTGTCACATAACAGCTTTATGACACCTACACCTTCTTCACTTCAACGTTTGGGAGTTTTTAGGCAATGTCAAAACCCCAAAGATCAGAACACAGGTCTCTGTGCCAGCCTGAAGATATTTAGAAACCAGAGCTAGCTCTTTCTCTAACTCCAAAACTGGGAGATGGTTTTAAACCAACACTTTTCCACTGCTAGTTTCTATATTTGCAGATTCCCCTCCCAAGCAGGGAGGACTGGAAATGTCCTTTCAGTTCAGGCTGAGCCAGATGCACTCGCAGGGCTGCAGCTTGGGGAAGAACACCATATATGATAAGACTCTAAAAAACATTATGAGAGCTGGCAGCCATGAGATCGTGCTCGAAAACATAAATAAAGCAAGAAAAAAGCAACAGAGGAGAAGAGGAAAGGCCAGAAAAGTGACAGGAGAGCAAAGGAATGGCATTTTCTAAGCAAGAAGAATTATTACTGAGGTCAAAACTAAAGCTGTTCCAGGAGGTTCTGATTAAATTCTGCTTTGTTCAGAAACGCTGACGTGCTGAAATCGAAATGATTTGAGGAACATATCAATCTGATAGGACTTGTTCCTGTTAGGTCATTTGCCTACTTGTTTTACTAGAAACCTTGGCTCCTAGACAGCCACTCAGATGGGCTATTGGGAAAGCCAGATTCCCAGGCTCCCCAGAATCTCAGTATTAAAAGAAGTTAATTATTGATACAAGTCTACGTTATGCATGTTTGCCTTATCAAATTATCTGTAGCTGTGCCTGTAGCATGGGAGTAGCACATCTGATATGCTTTAATGATGCAAAAAGCTCATTCAAGTGGCAGGGAAGCCAAGCTGAGTAATGCTCCCGCCCTGTGCTCCCCCTCGTTAAAAATGTTAAAACCAGGGGAGAAACGAGAAGTTAAATCAGGGGAGAAAGAGAGAGCAGAAGAATTTCCCTCCAAACATTACAGAGAAGTTTTAAACAGTTAAAGTTTCCCAGTTTTGATTAGGCAAATCATTTGAGACGAGCAACGTCCCCCTGCTATGAATTGTTAGTTTGTAGTAGAAGGCATTTACACGCTGAAATCATCATATCCTGGGCATTTGGGGCATTATGTAGCTTATTGTGCTACATAAACGAAGGCAAATCCCTCCAGCTAGTCCATTTTTGACCTGGTGGTTGATCTGGGAGTCGTGCAGCTTCCTAGTGCTCGGAGCGATGCTCAGCAGCCCAAGGGCAGCTGCATTTTGCAGCGATGCCATTAGGTGGTGCTTGAAACAGGAGATTGCAAGAAGGAAAAGCAAAAAGATCTTCTGTGCTGCCCAGGCAGCCTGCTTAATAAAGATTTTATTCCAGAAATTATTCTTTTTTCCTTCAAAAAACAACCCAAAACAGCAAAATAAAACCACTAAACCAAACAAACAAAACCCCACGCAAATGGGGATTTAAAAAAAAAAGCTTTTTCTAGGATTCGGGCTGAAAATCTGATTTCTAGACCTTGGCAGAGCTGAGTAATTAATTAAATAAATAGTCAACTCTTCCTCCTGCCTCGAGCATCTCTGCTGACACACACACACACACTCCTTTAAATAAGCCTCCGATCCTTCAGCGCTCAGCCAAACTTCTGCTCCTCGTGCCCTAGATCTCTATCTCCCTCCCAGGTTGATAACTGGATTTCCAGTAAGTTTTGAGTCACAGACTGAAAGGGTGTTTAATGCACCAGCTCCAACAAGGGTTTCCAGGAAAAACTCTCCAAGCGCAGAGCGGCAGGGATGCTTCTCACACACGAAAGGTCTCACCAGCAATCAGGAAGAAGTCCTGTTTCTGCATGGAAAAGCAACAGCTTGTTCTCCTTCCCCTTCTCCAGCAAACACCTACTGGCAGTCCCCATTCACAGAATCAGAGAATTTTTTTGGTTGGAAGAGGTATTTAAGATCATCAAGTCTAACCACTAGCTCAGCACTGAGAAATTCACCACTAACTCATGTCCCTCACACCACATCTCCAGGGCTTGGAAACCCCTTCAGGGGTGGGGACTCCACCACTGCCCTGGGCAGCCTGGGACAGGCCAGGACAACCCTTGTGGGAACAACATTGTTCTTGATGTCCAGCCTAAACCTGCCCTGGGGCAACTTTCCTCTTGTCCTATCACTTGTTCCTTGGGAGCAGAGCCCGACCCCCCCCTGGCTCCAGGCTCCTGTCAGGAGCTGTGCAGAGCCAGAAGGTCTCCCCTGAGCCTCCTTTGCTCCAGGCTCAGCACCCCCAGCTCCCTCAGCTGCTCCTCCCCACACTTGGGCTCCAGACCCTTCCCCAGCTTTGTTGCCCTGCTCAGGACACACCCCAGCACCTTAGTGTCCTTGTAGCGAGTGACCCCAAAACACTCCCTTCAGATGTACTTATAAATTTTCCTGCCTTCCCTTTGGCACTGCTTCCCTGGAAACTGCCCTGTGATGAACGTGAAGAAGAGGCCATCAATTAAACAATTCCATCCCACTGGAGACAGCACACAACCCACCTGTCTCTAACCCTGGGCTCCCATTTTGTTGTTCTTTTTTCCCCCTTAGCCAATCACTCAGTCATTGGCATTCCCCTCTGTTGCAATGACCTGTAAATATTTCATGGCACTTTCCCTCCATCTTTCCAGCCATTTTCAGCAAAAAGTCCTCTAACACTTTTGTGCAAAGTTTGCAAGACCCCAAACCAGCTGTACAAGACATGACCACAGATTTAGTCCTTGAGCAACACCTCTCATGGTCACCGAGAAGGGTGATCAAGGGACACAGAGCACAGTGACTCCTGTGTCCTTTCAGGGACTGCCTAAGGAACCCACTATATCCAGGTCACCAGTTAAATTTGTCACTCAAATTTTGTCTCACCCTTTAGACAACTCCTGACATCCACCACCACCCAGTCACACTGAGATCCACTGTTCAATAATACCTTGGGAAAATAAGAACTCCTTTTGCTTCTTATAACCAGCCACCTTACAATTGCAATTCTTGCATTACTGAATTCTCAGGAAATAATGAATAATCATTTTTTATTCATGTTCTCCATGCCAGGCTTGATTTTATAGCAACTATATTTTAACAGCTCTCACAGCAAAAGACAAAATGGCTGAAGATGAGGAAAACAATCCTCTAGTAACTGCTTGTGAAACTATTTAAAAACCTACAATTTGCTTACGTAGTGCACAGAATGACTGAAAAATAAATACAGTGAAACCCAAAGTTGTATGTTGGGAGAACTGCTTGTTGTGTTTGTACAAGGAGCTGGGAATTCATGAATCCCTGGAAGTGGACTAGGCACCTTTCTCACCTCTCCAGAAGTTATCTCAGATACCAGGAGGTGGGAGGTAGTTGGACAAAAGACATAAAAGGAGGCAGCTGGTCCATTTAAAAGCCTCTCTCATTCCTTTTAGGCTTTAGATTTCACATAAATATTTCTTTAAATGCATACATCTATGTACCAAAACTAACATCTGAGAAGCTTCCAAAAGTTGGCTTTTAATTAAACCCATGAAAGTATAATGCTCACACTGAATAAGTATCAAAAATAGAGACAAAACTGAGAAAATATGCAGGCATTTTTCTTGGGTTTTGTCAGGCACTGCAAAGACAATTAAGTTTCTTTTCTTCACTATACATATAATACTCAGAAGTGAAAGCTTAATTAACTTGTCAGAAACTATGGCATCTCTTTCCTTGAGCTGCTGAACCCACCTTCCCAAAAGACTTGAAGGGAAAATAAAAAACCTAAACGCTGTAGCTGAAGTACCTGATCATGCATGACATTCCTGTCCTGTAACACAGTTTGTCTGTCGTTACCAGAGGGTTTTTTATCCATCTGGGTGAGCACACTCTTCTTCCATTTGTCTGGGAACGGCTCAGCACAGAGCTGCAACTGCTCCGAGAGGACGGACGTTGGGTGAGGAGCTGAAGGAGTGAGACAGGGAGGCACTAATTACATCACACAGCACACAGGTTTGTCAGGCAAAACCTGAAAGTTTCAGCAAAATATAGAAATCACAAAATCACAGAGCTGCAGAATGGTGGGGTTGGAAGGGACCTCTGGAGAACATCTCGTCCAGCCCCCCTGCTCCAGCAGCTCACCCACAGCCGGGTGCCCCGGGCCACA
>NW_008617078.1:0-69927 GCF_000691845.1 Merops nubicus | reverse complement strand
GTCCAGTTGGTGCCCATTGCCCCTTGTCCTGTCACTGGATACCACTGGCCCCATTCTCTTTACCCCCACCCTTTAGCTATTGATCAGATCTCCTCTGAGTCTTCTCTTCTCCAGGCTGCACACCCCCAGGGCTCTCAGCCTGTCCTCCTCAGAGAGCTGCTTATCACACAGCTTTTCATTCCAGCTAAAGGCCCTGACCACTCCTGTGAGGGGCAGATACAGAGGCTGTGAAAACAAAACTTTTTTCACCCCTACAAACTCCAATACCCCCACTTTGCTGGGGACACAGAGCAAGCTGCAGATGCATGAAGCAGCAGAGCCCAAGAAGGGAGGAGACCTATTGATGCTGCAGCTGCCAACACAACAGGCCTGGGTCTGGCCTCAGCTTTTTGTGGGTATTTTGGACCCTGCTCCCGAGAACTGGGAGGGTTTTGAGTGAGGGTTTGGGCTTCAAGTGTGGGCTCAGCGTGGGGAGGCTGCAGCACGTGCAGGGCTTTGCAGCTAATGCCTGTCCCCAGCTCTGCTCCAACAGCAGCCAGAAGGCCTTTAGTTTAACAAAGGTTAAGTTAACCAACCTAACATTACCACTCCAATTTGGCAAGAGCAATAAGTGGCTTTCACACTTTTAGTTTTTTAATACAGTCTTTCAACATGAGCTCACTTAAGTCTGAAAAATATTGTACTTTATCCTCCCGTAATCTCCTCTCCCAGATATGCATGTTTAAACAAAGTGCAAAGGTCCAGGTGCTTTACTGCATTAGTAATGACCCAATATCTCCTCTTTAATAATGCAACACAGAGCAGAGCACGGCAGGTTTGTGCTTTCCCATTTCAAGAATGGATTAAAACTTTTCTCCGTGGGGCCAGATGACAGGAGGAGGGAGCAGAAATTGTTGAGGGTTTTTTACTTTTTTTCAAGGCAGAAAATATTGCTGAGGCATTCAAGGGATAATTCTTCACCTCCTGTATAAATCCCTATCTTCTCTTCTAACTCGCTGCTGCCTTCCCAGCACTGTGTCAGCTTTTGGTGGGCTCTGGGGTTTGGTGCAGGTAGCTGTCTGCTCAAGCAGACCTGAAGCCTGTGCGAGTCATTCCGAGCCCACGCAATCCTAACTGGGGAGATTGAGAAAGCTTCTGCTCTTCTGATAGATATTAAAAACAAACACAAACAATACTTAACCACTCAAGGCAAATTCATGCTTCAGCTCTTTGTATTTCTCTGAAATATGAAAGTAAATGAAGGTTTCAGGTTTTCTCTGTGACAGTGTGCTCCAGAGGCTCACACAGACCCAGCCTAGGAGTTTTCAGAGCAATTTTCATTAAGGTATTTCTCTTGATATAAAAGGAAGGGTTTTGGTTTTTTTTTTCTATTGCATCATTATATTACCCAGGCTTCTTTGGGCACTGCTGGTCATGAGAGGTATCATAGGCTATTAGAGAATATATAAGCCCCCATCTCTGTTAGTTCATATCTGTAATAAATTTCAATCCTTTGGTTAGCTGTGTAGCAGCTCACACCTTTGGAGATCCCTGAATCAGATCTCCATGTACCAGCCAGGACAGGAGTGCAAGCAGCTGATCAACACTGGTGCCACGACTGTAAACCTCATTTTTATCCATTATCTGCAAAATCCAAACAGAAGAATGAACCCATTTCCTATCTGAACATAAACAGTAAGCCCTGGAAGTTAGTAGGGAATTCTCCCTCCCACTCATACACACCACTGTAGGGCAATAATCCTCCCCATAACAGATTTAGATTAATAATGCCCACAGCATTAGAAGGGGCCTTTGGAGCAGGGAAACATGTGCTGGGAGTCTGGGCAGGGTGTTTACAACGTGTGTTTTGCAGGTACTAATGCTCATGAGGCAGGGTGGTTTGTAAAGGCATAACACGTCCTGCCATTTCCCCGGGGCCACTGCTCTCCTCCCCACCTCTCTGTCCCTTCTCTCCCTCCACAGGCACAATTGAATCCTTAATTGTTTTGCTACAGGTAGAGGCAAGGCCATAAAATACACCAGTTGGGACACAATTAACGCTCTGAAAGAGGGGAAAACCATATCTGGCAAACAAGTGTGAGAGCCCGGGGAGCCCTTTATTCAAAACTAAACTCTCCAAGGGGGACAAACATCTTCTTGAGCATGTCTGAGATTTCCAGCCGTGTTTTGGGCTCTCATTCTCCCTTCCAGGCTGCTCTTGTTTTCTGAGAAAATAAACAAATCTCTCCCTACCAAGATGCTGCCTAAATCCTGGTCACTTTAAGGCTGGCTCTCACCCCACACAGATAAATGCCAACACCAGTGAGGTCACTGTGGTCACCACCGAGGCTTCTCCAAACCAGCCTCAAGGTGTTTGTTCATCAAAGCTGAAACCTGCAGCGAGGCCCTGCTGTAGCACTGGAAACACATTTCCTAATATTTAGTGCACCCAAAACGTTGAAATGTAACCAAAATAAACTTGGAAGTGAAAAGGGAGAATGTTCAAGGATTGATACTGAAATGAACTGTCCTGAAGTTACCGCTTCATATTTTATGAAGATGGGGATTATTATGCCTGTTAATGATGCAATTATGCCACTGGAAGGTGTATATATATCATAAAACTTCCCTGTTTCTATCTAGACCTTCCAGAATTTGCTAAGGATATATTTGGCCCAGAAAAAAGCCTGTAAGTTGAGAAAAGAAGGTAGAATCAAACAGCTGAATGTTGAGGTGGACCAACAGACCTGTGTGACAAAGAGCTTCTGTTCACCTTGCACTGATTTGGGCACCAAACTCCAGAAATTCAATGCCCAGACATTATAACTGAAGGCTCCTGTACATCTTCCTGGCAATAAAACCATACACACACCTACAACAGCAGTTTCTTAGAGTCCATAGTTACAAAGTCCATGAGAAGACCTGTTGATGGAAATAATCGATACCTTTGTGCCCAGATTCTGGAGGGAATGAGTTTTTGTTGCTTTCCATGATTCAGAGGAGGAACAGGAAGTTATAAAAACAATGCTAAACATTGAGATAATTTCAAGTTCACCTTTTTAACTTCGTGTTTGAGTCTGTGTACACAACACCTGTAAGCAGAGCCAGGATCTAGTCCTGCAGATGTAACTCAAGTGTCTCTCCCCCCTCACTAACTGAACTCAGAAAACACAATGCAACAGGATGGACCTCACTGAGAATTATTCACGTGTGCTATGCAGACAGAGTGCTTGTCCTGGGCCTATATAAAGAATAAAATCTCCCTCCTAGCATCTCACTGAGGAAATGGCAAGTTTCTGTTATTGTGACACTTGCCTATTACAAGTTTAAAACCATATTGCCTATAGGACCCACACTAGAGTGGAAAAAAAACAAAAAAAAAAGCCCTTTAAACCTCACAAGTATTTTAAAGAACGTGTTTTCCGTAAATAAATCATCATTTCAGATCAAATTATCCACTTTAATTAATGGGAACTCTGGTTATTTATTGACGCAAACAGCTCTCTGGTCTCATGGATGTGGTTAAGGATCACACAAAAAGCTGGGCTGTGATTTCATTTACAGCTTTCACTGCTCGGATTCACATCACCAGAAAAGCCCAAGAAGAGCCAAAAGTCTAGAAATGTCTTTTGTCTTTTTTTTTTTTGCACCATTCTTTAACAGACATGTCACTAATATTCCCCACTATGGTCCAAGCAGTTACACTTTGGTTTTCTGTGATTAATTAGAACAGCAGAAATCTTGCAAAATACTCTGGCACATATCTAAAAATCTTGGTGACTCATAACGAATGTAAAAGTTTGACCAGTTCCCTTCACTTACTGATTCATTAAGAAGAACAGTAAAGAATAGACCTGAATAGTTTTGGGCAGGCAAAAATAGTTGAAGTATGACTTTGATTAAATTGTTAGAAGTGATGACTGCACCTAAGTACTCTGAAATACTGGTGATAAGATGTTTGACATTGCCTCCCACAGAACTTGTTACAAAACACGTACCAGCCAGATATACACCGAGTTAGTGCCAGCAGAGATTTATGATAAACAATTAATCTGTAGAGTTAAGGGTGTGAAAGGACTTTCCCTGTCATTCCTTTCACTGGCAACAAGCAAGTCTTCAGTGTTCAGCAGTTCCACGCTCCTTACTGCTGTTATATACCCTTAGAACCCTTCTATACATTTGTTTCTGTATATATACACCTATATATACATTATATAGACAAAGTTTGTCTCTTACAATTGGCCTTGCACAGCAGCTGTACAATCTCACTCAAGAGCATCAAGGGCCACCAGCCACATTATTTACATTGAGCTTCTCAGTTATTTTTCTGTCTTAGGAATCAAGATATTTGGATGGAACGATGCAGGAGGAAAACAAAACTCCACCTCTTTTGTAAAGAAATGTATCTGTTCTGCTTCAGTGGCTGTTGAGAGAGTGCACTGGTTTTCCAGGGGATTTTTTTTTCAGGAGGATGAGGATATTTTTCTGTGACAAAGTTTGATCCCTATCTCTGTCTCCAAGTTTTTAGCATGCACGGATAGAGTGGTCCTGGGTGAGCTGTGCTGTGCAAGAGGCAAGAGAGAGAAACTTGCAGAAACAGCTCATAGTAAAGAAATCCTTGTGCAAGCAGCATATTTTCTCCAAAATAAAAGCCTTTTGACCAAGTTGGTAGAAATAAGAATACCAAACCACATCCACCATATAGATAAATAGGAGCATTGTTCCCATTTTGTCTACAAAACACGTTGCAAAGCCCGTTTCAGAGGCGATGGGTGTGTTGAAGGGACACCAGCAGTTTCTGTTTGTTATTTCAGAAAATTCTCAATGAAACTGTCAGTCCCCAGAGGAGGCTGAAGAAATCTGCTTCCGACTCACAAAACTGACTGAACCAACAGTTTTTAATTGGAGATAGTTGGTTATAGGTAATAAGATTACTCCTGGGTTACTGCCCGTGGCCTCTAAAACGCTGCCAAGAGGGAATACGCAACATGTTCTAGGGTTAAGGAAGCCTAACACGGTGCCAACATCATACTGTGACATTGCCTGCAGAGTGTGAAAGGATTATATCCTGTCTTAACATACCATTTCACCCATGCCAGAAAGTGGAAAAGAGTCTAATCACTGAGGAAGTATGCGAGGCACTAAATATAAATCTAAACCGGTTTCTGCTGCTGTAAGATCAAGTTTCCCTGAAGAGCAGCTCTCCTCTGAACAGTGGCTCTGAAAAGTTCGTGCTGTAAGCTCTCATATTTATGGCATCTTGGTAATTTCCAGTTGAAATCAAATCACACTAGAAGTGAAGAGGTAGAGGGTTGGTGGTTGGTTGGGGTTGTTTTTTTTCAATACCAGCCGTGCAAACTTTCTCCAGTTCTGGATTCTCTCCAAGTCACGCATTGCTAAACAACAAAGATTTGGCAGCCAGATTTTACAGCTAATTTTTTTTTTTCTTCTGGCTGCCTGAGTCAGAACTGAATCCTAACTCCTCTCTCCTTCATACGTACTGGGTCTACAGAGGGAAAAGTAGGTCATGAAAGATAAAACCAAGCAAAACCAGGACAGAACTGTGGCCCCACTGAAGAAAATGGTAAAGCACTGACTTTACTGGGGCAAGGAGTTTACTGGTAATGTGTGAGGACTACATGACACAAAAGCAGCTCGAGTGAGATAAAATAAGGTCATTTTTATACACTGCAGCATAGTGATGTACTTAGAATCATAGAATCATGGGATAATTCTGGTTGGAAGAGACCTTTAAGATCATCAAGTCCAACCATTCCCCCAGCACTGCCAGGTTCCCACTGAACCATGTCCCTCACACCACATCTCCACAGCTTGGAAACCCCTCCAGGGGTGGGGACTCCACCACTGCCCTGGGCAGCCTGGCACAGCCCTGGACAAACCTTGCAGGGAAGATATTTTCCCTCATATCCAACCTAAACTAAAAAAAAAAAGAAGAAAAAAAAAACAAAACAAACTAAAAAAAACCCTACTAAAATAGTTTAAATGTGGCATCGTAAGTCATGTGGAGCTGCCTTTCCCCACTTCTCAAAGGGATGATTGGTAGCACCAGAAAGACCTCATGACAAACCACATCTAATCTCACTATGGCCAGGATGACTCCAGCAGATCCCAAGAGCTGTTGTGAGGAGCTGGGTGGCTGTGTGCCCCCAGGCCAAGCAGATAAGGCAGGATCATCTAGTATCTTCTCATGAAGGTGCAGGGTCTGGGACCATGGGTTCCCCATGCCAGAGGAGGGAGAAGTGGCAGCACATCACATGGGAAACCATCATGTCAGGGAAATATCACAGCAACCAGCTCAAGACAGCAGTCATACCTCACTCAGAGTGACCTAGCAGAAGAAGGTGACAGCTCTTTGGAGGACTGCTGAGTTGTGCCTACCCTGCATCATTAAAAAAAAATATATATTATTAAAATAAGAGAGGAAAGAGCAGATTTTGTGTGCCTTTTTATACTGATATAAATATTTGGCAAGGTACGTCGTTCTCTGCATCTTGATTTGCTTAAAGTGTAAACGTGGTGACCTTTAAAACTTGAACAAAATGTGCTAGAGAAGCTTTATTGTTACAGTATAAAATGATCAAAAATATGATTGGGAAGCAGAAAGGAGACAAGTTTTTTTCCAAGCAACCGTTAATGCTCCTGCCCTTTCATTCTAGTTATAATTCTTAAAGTCTTTTAATTTTCTCCTTCAACCCATCTCATCAATGTTACACTTTCTTCTGAATTTCATGTTTTTAAGAATTAATCACATTTATGTTCCTCAATAAGGTGTAAATTTGTACTCAGCTGCTTCTGATAACATCATTTCATTTTCATCTGACCTCTGACCAGGAAAACAATTTCAAACAGTGCCAAGGAATATATATTATAGCCCCAAAAAAAGCAATTACAATTAGAACCTAAAGATTTAAGACCTCCAAAATTGCATCAGACATTTTTCTGTTTAACAGTAAATCAAAATAGCGTTTCCCAATCAGACGTTAAAGTTGAAATATCCTCAACAATTTGCACTTCTTCCCAGAAAAATTTAAGTTATCCATAAAAGAAAATGAAAAAACCCCAAGAGCTGCAGCAGGACACAATGCCTGAAAAAGAAACCACAAGCTCACATCTGAATGGAAGTGGAAAAGGCAAATCAATAAATACAGAATAAAGATTATTGGTAGCCTGAAAAAGCCAATATACTAGAAGAGCTCTACTGATAGGTGAAACTTCTTAGTAAATTAAGGCTGCTAGTAAATAAGGATTGCTAGTAAAGAAAGAAATCTCAATAAAAGTGTTTTCAGGTTTTCAAGGAGGCTACAGATTTTTCTCATTTTCTCAAATTCCACATTCTTCCTACACAACACACAATCCAAATCCTGTTCTGATAATCAGAGTGAGGTACTCACACATAAGAAGGAAAATTGGCAAATTGATTTTGGTAAGATTAAGCAAGATGCTGTTCTGTGGACTACATCCAAAATGGCTTTTAGTTCTTTCAGTACTAACCCAATAGGTGCCTGGTTTCCTGCTTCAGAAGAGGTTTTCTGGAGGTCTTAGCTGATCTATGAGCAAGTCCACCAGAAAGGGACAGCCCTAGTCCCCTCCTCTACTCCAGCTGTGTGTCCCCACTGCCTCTCTCCAGCAGCTCTGATGTTTATCTGACCCCCTCCATGAGCCACTTAAGTTCTGGCAGGAAAAACTAAACTGGCAGGAAACACAGGGGAAAAAAGGAATTATATTCTACCAGTTCTCATCCTCAAGCAGAATCAGCTCATCAAGGGGAAAAAAAGACAGTTTTCACTCCAACTGGAGAAGAAGACATATTAGGACAAGCCTTTAGTGGCTTCCCAAGGGCAGAAGAAGGAGTCTGTCACCCATCTGGTGTCCAGTACCATTTTGGAGCTTCCCACCAAGCTCTGGTCACCTCTGCCAGGTGAACATGGAACACAGAGGGAAGAGCCCCAAAGTCCCTGCAGGAGGACACCATGGCCCTGATCCTGTGTGTAGCTGTATCTCCACATGCCACCTTCCAGTGTGACTCTAGTGCAGGCTAGCACTCAAGCACAACTACAATTTAAGGGTGACTTCATATTATTCATTCTCAGTAACAGGTATTTTGTCCTTGCATGGTAGGAAATCTGCCTGATATTGGGCAATTTTGGACTTCTGTTTACTTTTTTAATGCAAAACCAGAGCTGTTGGACCAGCTTTTGCCACCCAAGCGAAACTTCATCTCTGAAACCATCCCTCAAACAAACCATTTCTCTGTTCAGAGACAGAGGCAGCTATTCTGGAGTCTTAGTGAAACCACCAACTCAGGCACTGAAACACAGACAAGCCAAACATCAACAATGAATTCAGTGTTAATTAAAATATCAATAGTAATAATAGCAAATGGCAGCAACATTTCTCATTTCCATGCTCTTTATAAATCTAAAGTTTTACTGTTCTTTATAGTAACTTTTGAAGACGATGAAGAACAGCCAGATCCTTGTGCAAACCAGGGGAGCTCACAAACACACAGGATGCCACAAAATTTAAAATCTAATTTCAGATTCGAGCTGTAAGTGACTTGGGAACGAATAAGAGACATGAGAAACGACACGGCCTCGCCACTCAACGCTCCCACAAGTTCTGCCAGCAAGAGTAGCAAGGACCACACATTCCTTAAGACATTTTCCTTGACGTCCACCACTACCGTGGACAGGAGGTGCTTGTATTTTAATTTTCTTTCTAGATGAAGGTGACAGAGGGAAGAGTATGGAAATGTGGCAGTAGTTAGGGATCCAGGAAACAGCAGGTGTTTGCTCAAGGACAGCTTTGAGGTGGAACAGGCAGACGTACCGAGCAGGGGGATGAGGGAAAGGAGTCATGCCTACGAGCAGGTGGTCCCCGGGGCCTGTCAAGTGACTGGATGGATGTGGATGTGATTGACAGCTTCTGTGCTGGCTGTCAGGGGGGCTTGCTTCAGCTGAAGGAAGTTGCCAGGGACATATGGCAGGAAAGGGATAGCCAAATTTTAGGAGCACGTTGACAATGTAGTCTATAAAAATACCTTTTCTGGAGCTTCGGGTGCCGGGAGAAGCCACAGGAGGGGAGCGGGAAGGGCAGAGTATCTCCCACCCCAGAGCCCTGATCGCAGTGCCTCAGGGAGCTCCTGAGTGAGGAAAAACAGGCTGAGGGTTCCCAGAGCCATGGCAGTGACCACCCCAATCTCAGGGCAGCCCACACACCCCTCCACACCCACCACTGCTGCGCTTCAGGTCCGTGAAAGATCCTCATCGCATGATTCAAAGCCACCTGAGATAGGCCTGTTGCTAGACAGAGCAGAGGGTTTCCTGCTTGCAGGGATCCTTGAGGAACACGCCTCACATCTGGGAAACCTCCATCTCCAGAGGGTTTCTGGGAAGGCTTCAGAAAATATGGTGGGCAGAGCACCCATGAGGGGCAGAGCACCTGCATGGAATAAGAGAATCCCAGACTGGTTTTACTTGGAAAGGGCCTTTCAAGGCCATCGAGTCCAACCCCCTGCAGGGACAGGGACATCTGCAGCTAGAGCAGGGTGCTCAGAGCCCCGGCCAACCTCACCTGGGATGGTGCCAGGGATGGGGCAGCGACCACCTCTCTGGGCAGCCTGGGCCAGGAGCTCACCACCCTCAGTGTCAAAAATGTCTCCCTTCTCTCTGATCTAAAGCTCCCTCTTTTAGTTTAAAATTTCCACCTCTTTCCACGTCGCAACAGGTTGCAAAGAAGTCTGTCCCCAGCTTTCTTCTAGGCCCCTTGAAGCCCTGGCAGCCCCCAGCCGGCCTCCCCTGCTGGAGCCTTCTCCTCTGGGGCTGCCCCAGCCCAACTCTCTCCTGCTGGGCTCCCAGCAGAGGGGTTCCCCCCTCGGGGCATTGCTGGGGCTCCTCTGGCCCCGCTCCAGCAGCTCCCTGGCTCTGCTGGGCTGAGGACTCCAGAGCTGCCCCAGCACTGCAGGGGGGGCTCCCAGAGCTGGCAGAGGGGCAGGATCCCCTCCCTGCCCTGCTGCCCACCCTGCTGGGGGGCAGCCCAGGCTGCCAGGGGTTTTAGAGCTGGGGCACAGCCCCACACTCCCTCCAAGCCACACGGACAAGCGGGACAGCAGGACACAAACCAGGCCCGGAGCTGAGGCCACGATGCGGCTGGACACCGGCACGGGGCAACGAAGAGCCCTGAGCCCTGGGCTGTGGCCAACCTCCGAGCAGCCCTGCAACCAGCCCAGCTTCCATCCACGCTGCACCAGCCCGTCCACCCCCACACGCTGCAACTCCCATGGAAGCAGAGCCCCACAGAGTTTCCGATTCCTCCTCATTAACAGGCCTTGCCTGCAGGCGTTTTGGAAGCATTCAGCCATTGTTGCTCGTGTTCCCACACTCCGCAGATTCTCTGCTGTTGCAAAACTCAGAGGCAATGACACAAAACAAAGTAAGTTCAAAAAACTTAAGGAATGTCATCGTTTGTCCCAGAAGCTGGCTCGGGTCTATCTCAGACTCTGCATCGACAGCACCTCAAACCTTCTAAATATCTGCACAGAGACCAGCTGCTGACAGATTAAAATGCCTCTGGTTTCAATATATATTCTGCATAGACTTTGAATGCTTTATCAATCACACAGAAGATAACATCCAAACAAACAAGAAACAAGTTGAACGATAAACCAAATCAGATGATATTAACTTCCAAATGTTAGTTAAATGTCTCACTGTTTGGCCAAAGCAAGTGGAGACAAAGTAGAGAGTTGCATTTTGAAATGAAAATAAATACTTACATTAGCTTGATTACAGTGATCTCAGTGGATGACTTCCATATAACTCTGGCAACCATGTGAATATAGCGACTATCTTGCAGGGATAGATTTTATACTATTATAGTCCATTAGGTTCATCTTCTAAATCTCACCATTTTAATGACACTTATCACTTATTGGGGAAAATTCCCATTTTCTCACCCTTTTTTTAAGCATTTTGGATCCCCAGCCTAAATTTATCCAAGACCAGTCTCAGAAAATTTATATTTAAGTTAAATGAGTCTCCACACTTCATGTCACTAGTACAAAGAAAGCTATCCTATGACCCTACAATAAGACCTCCTAATGCACATATTGGGATATTTCACCACCAGAGTCCAGAAGCTGTTGGAGGAGCAGTGGCTCGGCTGGATAGATTTATGATAATCCTGCTGTTGAAGAACTGAAGGGTCTTTCCACCCATAAATACTGGTTAAAATATTAACTACTAATAAGTAGAGAGAAGAGCCTCTGTAGAGCCGAGCACCATGGCAAAGAACCCCCCTGCCCTCCAGAGCTGCTGGCAGACAATGGGGGAGCAAAGTACCAAGTTTCTCCCTACAGGGTGTTGTAAAAATATTTCCTCCAGTTTCACTCCATGAGAAAGTCAGTTGAAGGCCTCAAGTCTCTCCTGGTTTCTTGCCAAAACCATGTGAAAATACAATTGTTGCCTGATTTCAACATAGAATACGACACAGACTTGATAAATACCAGGCTCAAGTTCACAGGCTTTAGAAAGCTGTTTCATTGCATGTTTAAAGGGCTTGATCCTGTTCCAGCTGAAGTCAATGGACGTTCTCTCATTTACCACAGGACGAGGTCCCAAAGCCCTGAAGGAATCCAGCCTTGCAGTTATAAAACACTGTCTCTCATGGACAGAAGATCTACAGGCTCAAGAGAAAGCCTGCCTGACAAAATGCAAATCAGTTACTTGGTGCAAACCCATGTTACAGTACAGTGCAAAATATCTAATTTCATTTTGGTTTGCTTTGCTTTTGCCTGCTCTATCTCTTCCTGCATTGAGCATTCCCAGCATTGTGACTACACTGTTCTTCAACATCCTGCAGCTGGACCTGCTGGAATCATTTCTGTTGGAAAAGACCTTTAAGATCATCAAGTCCAACCATTAATCCAGCACTGATAAATCCACCACTAACCCACATCCCTCGCACCACATCTCCACGGCTTGGAAACCTCTCCAGGGGTGGGGACTCCACCACTGCCCTGGGCAGCCTGGCACAGCTCTTCACAACCTTTTTGAGGGAAGGTTTTCCTAATATCAGATGTAAACCTCCCCTGGGGCAACTTGATGCTGTTTCCTCTTGTCCTGTCCCTTGTTCCTTGGGAGCAGAGCCCGACCCCCCCCTGGCTCCAGGCTCCTGTCAGGAGCTGTGCAGAGCCAGAAGTCTCCCCTGAGCCTCCTTTGCTCCAGGCTCAGCACCCCCAGCTCCCTCAGCTGCTCCTCACAAGACCTGATCAGCTTCACTGCCCTTCCTTGGACATGCTCCAGCACTTCAATGTCCTTCTTGGAATGATGGGCCCAATTCCAAGGAAAGAACTGCCAAGCCCTTGCACGCAAGCCTAAGGTAACAAACACAAGTTCTGAGGAGAGGCTCAGGTACTAAGCACAGCAATGTGGCCTCAGCAGATGACATCTGGTTGTACCTGAAGGGACAGTTTTAAAAGTTGAAAAAAGATAGATGCCATTTGAACTGAAGCTAGTTTATGCTCATTAAACTTTTTCTTCTGCAATATAAAGCCATCAGTTAGAAAAGTAAAGAACTAGCAAACTCAAAAAAAACAAAATCATAACCAGAAAAAAATAGTATATGAAAATGAACATGTAAATTACCTGAAATTAACCTTTTCATTTAGTATCATGTTTATATTTGTTATGGAATTCCCTAAGAATTCTTATCCTAATGGGATGTAAAAAAAAAGGAAAATTTTTCTTAGGTCTGAACTTTTATGATACCTATGTCAAGTTAGTAGAAATGCATCAAAGGTGACTGTGTGTCACCTTTTTTGCCTGAAGAGGGGTTTGGGGACAAGTTTAACTGTTCTCACAGTTAAAAAATAGAACCTCTGAAACAGGGACTGCTGCTAACGTGTGGTTCAAATAACAACATTTACCACAAAGCACAGGGAAGTTCATCAGCAAGTCAAGGCCAAGCAGTTCCTGAGCACAGCACCTTGACCCAGGGGCACGTTGCTTCCTGAGGATCCAGAAGAAGGGGCAAACATGGTTGTATACCTAGGGGTGTATGATGCAGATTGACTAAAAATAAACATTTGTGTTCCAAACTCTGACATCTCAGTTCTACCTCATCTAGTAAGTGGCACCAAGGAAACAAAGAAGTGCTATCCAGTGGGTAACAGAGGAGTAATCTGGCCCTGGAAGAGAACAAGCAGATCACAGAGGTGCTGGAAGGTCAGCGTGTTGCCACTTTGAAGTTACTCAGCAGCTATCCAAATTTCTGTTCCTTCTTTAAGCAGAAGAAACAAACCTCAAGTTTCTGATAACAAATGTCATCCTTTGGGAGAAATCTCTTCGTACTGCCACTGTACAATCCATAAATTTGACAGGAAATCAATCACTACCACTGCAAGAGCATCCTAAAGAAAATCCCTATTGAATTCTCTAGGAAACTAGAGAGAAAATCCAAAGAATCAAAAACCCCTAGCCTGAAATACTTTCCAATGTACAACCTTCCAATGGTTTCTTCCCAATATCAGAAACATGGTTGATGGATCATTTGTTGAACTCAATGATCTTAAAGGTCTTTTCTAAGGTAAATGGTTCTATGATTCCCTAAATTCACAGCAGTGGGGTTGGAGTAGATGACAGTTAACAGTTCCCAACCCAACCATTAATGATTCCATGATAATTAATCAGATATTTCTCACACATTAGCACTCCCTTCCTCCAGTAATGACCAGGCCATCTAGCATTTTAGGGATAAACTCTGTTTTCCACTGTGCCCTCAATCTCTCACTGTGCAAGTCTGTCCAAACTTCTCAGCCTCAGAGATATCCTACAGACATCACAGCTTTACAGGCAGGACCATACTGAGATTTGCTCTTCCTTGGCGAGTTGACACTTGAGTTCTTGATGCTTCAGGGAAGAAGTAATTGATGTGATTGCAGCAGGACTATCTGACAGGTAGCAACTGAAGGGGGGAGATGCAAAGTGCTGCCCTCAGGAAGAGCCAACGGCCTTTTAAAATCTTTCAGATTCTCAGAGACCATAAAGATGACAGCAAGGACACAATTTCTGGCCACACCATTCAGAACAGTAGCAAGAGTCAACATTTCTAAAATAATAACCAAGTCATCACATCCTCTGCATATGATGTAGATATGGATATCCTTCAAAGTCAGAGGGAACTCAAAGCCCCCTTCACAATGGAGCCCAAATCACTGTACCACCAACCTGGTGGTGAGAGGACTTTCTCTGCTTTTCCTTTTCTATTGTGCTGCCATGCAACACCACTGGAAGATTGGTGGGACTGACAGAAGAAAGGTTACAAAGAAAGCTGACTCTGAAACATCATGTCTTGAATAGCAAACCCTTGCTGCCAAGACTTGATGCATTTCATACCAGACATTTGACATCAAAATGTCCTTAAAGTTTAAAGTCCAGCCTGCAGGACTTGCCTGTTGTGCCCTCACATGCTACAGATTCAGCTGCAGCCACATTCTTCTTTACTTTAAAAAAAAAATAAAAATATCTCTGGTGCAATACATTTTACCCACATGGTGGTAAAATTCCAACAGGAGCTTCAGAGGATGAACCCACCTGGTCTGGTCTACAGTACACTGCTCTGACAACTCATCCCAAAGATGGGCAATGCAGTGGTGACCTCCAGGAAGACCAGAACAAGGGAGGTTCCCTGCTTCTTGGCCAAATTTCTCTAAAAGCCTGGCTAGAGAGAAGGCAGCACCACAAGCACCTCTTCCATCAGTAACATCTGAAAAAAAAAAAGGAGAATTATGGCAATCAAATTCTGCAGGGACCAGGCCCTGCCAGCGTGTGGGAGGATGTGCTCTGAGGATCTACATGTCATTCCTCTTCCTTTCTGGCTTCCAGCAAGAACCAGACATCTCACAGTCAGGCTGAGGCAGCTGGGCACACAGGGAAGCTGAAAAACAGTGAAATTTCTGAGTAAAAAGGGGACGGCCAGTACATTTTCATTACTTCCCCAGTTGAGCTGATGATATTTTGGTCGAGCAGTTTTGGATTTAGGCACTGAAGTCTGCCTCACTGCTAAATCCTTTTTTTGGATTTGGCCTTAAAACCTTATGTTCAGCAGCATTTGTTTTCTCATCAAGACTTAGAACACAAGGAGAATTTGGCTTGACTATTTTCTTTCTTCATTCACACTAGGAATCCTGTGAATTCATGTGGATGGATATATGATAAGAACCTCTCCTTTAAATTCCTCACCATTGTAGGACACTGGAGCTGCACAGCCACAGTGCAGACAGTAAGCCATTAGCAGTTAAGGATGTAAAATATACCTCCAGATTTCTTGGATTTCACTATAATATTTAACTAGACTTTTGGTAGCAGAATGTAAGCTCTTTCAAAAATAGTTTAGACAAGCCATTTTGTAGAAAATGTTAAAGCATATTAGCTGCTGAATAAAAACCAGCCTAGAATAATGTCTTTCCTAAGCTATGCAACTACTGAAGTCAGGGCTGTGAGACCTGTAACTCAGTCTCAAAAGGCTCAAGAAAATTATATGTAATGGGCCAGCAAATTCTATATAATAGAGACATTTCTGTCCTGTTTTATACTTTTAATTCATTGCATAAGTGTAATGGAGCAGAAGTTAATGTTATATGCTTCTTTTATTTAAGTGCTCATTAAAGAGTAAGAACAATTCTGACTAAAAATACATTTCTAAAAGTAACTTGATAGTAAATATTTACTGGTAGGGCTTTATCTCGTGGCTGCTGAAATAACAGATGTGAAATTAAGACCACCTTGTTGATTAAAACACATTTTTAAGAAGCTTTAGAGTAAAAGAAGGAATTATAAATGTGTCAGTATTTGCATTTAGTCACCATATATAAAAACATACCACTTTCTACACCATGGAGCTGCAATTGGAGCATGCATCCAATTGTGGCTGTTATGCTGCAGGAAACTTTACATATTACAAGGAGGGGCAGAAAATCCATTTTTAGTGAATTTAAATGATTTATGTTTTTAGAAAAACTGCGATAGGTTTGCACCAAAGCAGAGTACAACAAAACAAGCCCAGTATTTTCAGCACTTTCATAAAATACTGCCACTTAAGACAGAGAAGAGAGTCCAGGGAAAGGTAATTAAGAGATGAGTGGACAAATATTGCAAGGGATGGGTAGAGATAAAGCAAGTTTCTGGAGTGCAATGGAAAGTCTCTTCAGTGCAGTGATGTTGTACAAGAAGAGAGTACCAGATGGCAAACTGGCAGAGTGAGCTCCTCTGCCAAAACGAGTGTGTCAGGAGAAGGAGAAAAGTAGAATTAGACGAACGGAAGGAGATAAGGAGTGATTTGATTTGGAACCACTAGAGCTGTCAGAAGATGAGGAGGAGTTTGGCTGAACTTTGTGAAAGTGAGAAGCATCCTGCAAAGCAGGGCAACGAGTTTATGCTCCTTCAGTAAAATCTAGTGCTGTGTGTGCTCCCAAGGCAGTCTGAATGTGCTTAGCTACCAGAAAAACTATGTCTGTGTTACAGGGACACGGGAGAGTAACTCCTGCTTCCCAACGTGGGTAATTAACTAGTGTGTGCTCTGAATGAAGATGGCTATAACTGGAGCTCAGTGAAGCCAGGAAAGCCACCACAGAAACAAACCTTTCTCTGAAGGCAGCAGGAGATGATGATGTAAAAGAAAAAGTCAGTGAGGTCAGGGCGATGCAGCAATGGGAAACCCTGTGAAAACTAACCCACAAACTTCACCCAAGAGCCTCACACCAACAAATTAAATGCAACTATAAATATATTTATATGTCATTGCCCTCATTGTTGATCTCAATACATAGGCTAAGTCTGGCACAGAGAACATAATTCAACAAAGAGGAGAGTATTTTTGGAATTCTGCATCAATTCAACCCAACAAATGTGGTGCCACCCATGCCAGTTGGTGCTGGAGCCCCAGGAGAGTCGTGCCCCACCATGCAGTCTTCCCTGCTGCTTAGTACCTAAAGCCTGTGAAATATGTGGGGATTTGTCCACCCACTTTATCTCACTTAACAATCTCTTTCCAGTATTAGATAGCATTAGGTGTTTAAGAGGCATATTAATAGACCTAATGGACATTAATAGACATTAATAAACTATGTATACACAAAGCTTATGAACTAAAGCCAAAACAATACCTTAATGAGGTTTACTGTGAGACAGCACAGAGTAAGGATGTCAAACATTAAGAAAATAATTAAATTACTGTCTAGTTCTAAATTCTTAACTGCTTCAAATAAAAATATATGCAACCTTTAGAAAGGTATCACGTGTTTATATTTGAGTTTTATTACTCTTCTAAATGGTGATTACTTATTCTAAATAGAAGGTAGCTCAAATAATTTTTTTGAAGAAATAAAAAATTCCCTTTTTGAGATGTTTTGAGGTGAGTAAACTGTCTCGTAACAGTAACTTGATGAGAAAGACTGCTCAGAAAGGGAGCAAGGACAATAGTGAAAGCCTATTACCTAAGACTGAAACCAAATTTTAGTAGACATTAATAGAAACTATATTTGAAAGATGATAAAATCTCCTTTCTGTTAGGCTAGATATCTGTTAGGCTAGATATGCCTGATCTTACTAAAACTGTTGCCAAAAATTCCAATTTATTTTTCTGGGATTACACCATTTATATTGTCTTGTTTTCACTCTGTGTTCTCTCAAATCAGTCTTTACCTTGACCTCCTGGCTTTTGCAAAGGGCCTTTATGTTTTTTTTTCAGCAGCCTGTTCCTGGAGTAACGCATCTCTCAAGAACCTCTTCAGAGCTGTTCCTGCAAACGGCTGCTTCCTACCTCCCCGGGCTGCAAAATGGCATATGGCTTGTAGGAAAAGCTGCCTGTCTGACTCCTCTGCAGACTCCCAGGAGGCCCTTTCCAACGAGAAGAAATGGAGAAAAATGGCAGTGAGAAGAATGATGTCAAACACAGCTCCACAAACGCTCACTCCAGAGCCCAGACAGGGTGGAAATCTCCTTTCTGCTCCTAGAGATGCAAGAAAACATCTACTAATTGTTTGTACCTATGGTTAGCAGTCAGCTTAGAGGCATGCAACAACTTCCTAGGGTTTTATTTCTACCTACCTGTTCAGATCATCCTGCACTCAAACTGATAATTACAACAGGTTTAGAGCAGCAGGATCAAATCCTCACTTGAAACCACCCCAGTTTTCATGCTTAAAGAAAGAATAAACTCTCTAGTACATACATACTCATATGTACATAATTTTTAAAAATATATAAGTTAATATAAAATTAATGTATGTGCATGCCATATTACCTACTGATTTATAACCCAACAGTCTTTGGTTCACTTAATACATGTGAATCATGTCGTAATGTTCCAAATTTCATTTCACCTGGAAAACAACACTGTGAGGCAACAAGGAATAATCCCTTCAGCTCTTTGGGATAAATACCAGTGTGTGTGTTGCTGTGGCTTCACTGTAGTCCTGAACGTTGCCAAGTCTGAATGTGCATCTTAGCTCAGAATGCTCTTTAAAAGGTGAAAAACGAACCTTCCCTGCCCTCAGAAAAGCCTCAAATCTTTGTCTCAGCTCTATTTTAGACCGTGCAAGTTCATGCACATCTGAAAGATCTAGAAGGAAAAAGCTTTAATCAGTATTATTGTAGATGACAGAGTAAAGATTTCTGTAATTAATGGTCCTTTCTGGCAGCCTGTGCCACTGTAAAATTAGCTCCGAATTTGTTCTGCCATGTTTATGGGCTCCAGTTCAAAACTCTATGAAGTGTGGAGTATTTTACAAGCTCCTACAGCAACACAGAAAAGCAGGTGGTTGGACACAGTATGAGAAGAAAATAAATGCAACCATTTATCTAGAACAATTTGCAACCCACCAGGAGAGCTCAGCTACCAGAGGAGTGACACCTTCAGGATATCCATCTAGCAGCACAGCTATAGATAGATTTGATTTCCACAAGAAATCTGCAAAACAATTACACTGCCAAGGAGAAAGAAACGTGCATTGCACACACACACTCTGCTGCATCCATTCCTCCCAGGAGGGTATCTCCAGGAACACATAATCTTGCTTTTCCTGCCAGGTTTTCATCAAGCTCTCTGCTTTTGCCTTTGTTACTCAAGTCTGTTAGTAACTCCACCATAGTTAAGCAACTAATTAATTGCTTTGTGTGCCTGAGTAGCAGGGAAAGCATTGCCAGGGTTAATTTGCTTATATTGAGGAATATACAGCCACAGTCTGAGATGAGCATTAGTGCTTGGTAGAAGGTGTCATCTACACACAGACCAGGCTCTGCACAGGAGGGAAAGCACTCCAGAGGGTGAGCTTCCCCCTGTCTGCCCCAGGTCATTTCCTGTCCACAGGAACCTGCTCAAAGCCCAGCCACAGCATCCCAGAATCCCAGCGTGGTAACACTTGAAAGGCACATCTGGAGATACCTCAAGCAGGTTCACCCACAGCAGGGTGCCTGGGATCACGTCCAGGTGGGTTGGGAATCTCTCCAGAGAAGGAGACTCCACAGCCTCTCTGGGCAGCCTCTGCCAGAGCTCTGCCACCCTCACAGAGTCATTGAAATCACTGAACTATTGCATTGCTCCTTTGTGAGGCTCAGTAAGGGCAGAGATCTCCAGGATGCCAAGGTGTGAAGGCCAAGAAGGAACTTTGAGTGTTCCTGTTCCCCAGGTGCTGCCAGTCTTCCCACTGCATGATGAAGTGTTTTAGCCTCTCTGGGCAGCCTCTGCCAGAGCTCTGCCACCCTCACAGAGTCATTGAAATCACTGAACTATTGCATTGCTCCTTTGTGAGGCTCAGTAAGGGCAGAGATCTCCAGGATGCCAAGGTGTGAAGGCCAAGAAGGAACTTTGAGTGTTCCTGTTCCCCAGGTGCTGCCAGTCTTCCCACTGCACGATGAAGTGTTGTGGATTTAGGTTTTTCTGTTTCAAACAAAGCAGCTGCCTGGAGTTTGTCCTGATGCTTTTCTCCAACGTTACATTTCCCCCCCCCAAAATAAACCATTTTGCCTGCTTCAGATACCACTCTGAAAAGCCAAATTTAGGCGACCCCCAATCCACGTCCACACGTAGCTGTTACTCTTCTGCATGCTGAGCAGGTGCCTTCACAAGGATATTCATCAACAAGATGGGACCTCAAGGCAGCTGTTTGAAACCTGTGACACCATCCTCCAGAGATCACTAGGTGCAGATGCAGGTGCAGATGCAGGTCCATCAGGCACAACTGAAAAGTCCTCCAAGGCTTATAAAAGATGCAGTACATCTGTTCCTAACGTGGCTGCGTGGCTGTGACTCTGCATCTGTGTAAAGCTGCACAACAAGGCACAGATCTATTTCATTTCTCTGGGCACATTTTTTTTTTATTTATTTGTTTTCTATTGGGTTGGAATATTTTTTTCCCTTTTTTTTTAAGTAGTTCTGAACACTTAAATCTACACTAATCTATTGTTCAGTCTTCTAAGCAGCTTGGCTAGACAGTTTGGTGTTCCTCTAATGTAACTTGTAACTTTTTAAGGGCAGATTGTTCTCAGGCTACTAAAAACAGGACAAGGGGTAATGGCTTTATGCTAGGAAAGGGGAGATTTAGGTTAAACATTAGGGAAAAGTTCTTTAATGTGAGGGTGATGGATCACTGGTTGCCCAGAGAGGTGGTGGAGGCCCCATCCCTGGAGACATTCAAGGTCAGGCTTGATAAGGCTCTGAGCACCTTGATCTAGTTGGAGATGTCCCTGCTTAAAGCAGGGGGGTTGGACTAGATGACCTCTGGAGGTCCCTTCCAACCCAGACATTCTATGAGTCTATGAAAACTAACGACATGAGGCGAGGGGTCTCCTCCACACTCTGCTCCAACAGGAAGCACCACATGGAAGTTGTGCCATTGGGTTTCTGGATTTGCTTCTAATAATGGAACATTGCAGGTGAAGGTGGGGCAGAAGAGTTAGGTACTTCTAGCCCCTTGGTAGGACTGCTCCACTTTTGGGTCTTATTTGGCTCCTTACAAGCTGCCACCTTTCTGCCATACTATTTGTTTCAATGCAAGCAGCTTGTTTCTGAGCAAATAATGAGATTAGGAGGTCAAAACACCACGTTTTGACCTCACCACTTCTAAGATCCTTCATCTGGGATGTGTCATTCACCTCTCTATTACTCATTTTATGCACCTATAATGATACAAGTGGTGATGTTCATGTTGCTGTGTAAACACAGGCAAGGAGCAGTACGTGGGAGATAAAGGTCATTTGTACAAGTTTCTGCCCAAAGCAGAGAACAATACTTCTCTGTCACTCAAAAGTCCATCCCCAAGCTGGCTCTCAGCAGGAGGGACAGCAAATTTCTTCTGTTATGGGACATGTTCCCTGAAGGCTATTATGAAAAGTTCAGTGAACATAAACTTCAACAAGTTCATTAATAATTAGTTAGTTTAATGTCCTGAACATACCAAATGAACAAGGAGGTCATTGATACAGCCTCAAGTGACTGACTTGGCATAAGCAAATAACATTCATTTCAGCACAATGAAATTTAGGGTGTACTTCTAGGAACAAAGAACACAGCCCATATTTATAGGACGGGGGATTCCTAGGAAACAGGGACTCTGAAAACAGTCTGCCAGATACTGTGGGTGTAGAGCTGAATAGGAGCTCCCAGTTCAGTGCTCTCTCTGAAAAGACCATCCCTCTGTTTTTGAATGCATAAGAAGAGAACATCCTTTGTAAACCAGGTCTCTTTCCCACCATCAGGTCTGACCTGGCCACGTCTCCTGGAGGAACTCTATGGTGAAACAATTAGCAGAATAAATGTGTCAAGAGCACGGCTTGCATGTGGGCTTTTTAAAAACCATCTTCTACAGGCTATTCTTATCATGGTTAAAAAAAATGCTTTCTAAAAAAGACTAGCCTACAAAAAAAATCATGGGAAGGAAGTAATGACACAATTTATCTCTAATTAGAAAGACGCCAACACTTTTTTTTTCTGTATCTTGAGGAATAACAGAGATTGTAATCAACAATCTGGTTAAAATGAAGATAGCCTTGTGCTGTCCAGTAATGTTTCACACTCCATGAGATCAGCTTTACTTCTCCCTGCTCGAAACTTTGCTATATGCTTCAGATAATTTCTTCACTTCAGTAAACTCCGTTCTGTTTTCACTCAGTATTCCCATATAACTCTTGTCTTTTCCTGCTCCCTATCAGAGGATTAAAAAAAGCATCTAGATCATACTTTGTGATTACTAATGTTTAGAAATCTGAATACGCAGCCTTTGAGTTGATGAACTAGTTTTTTTTCTGCAGTGGGAAACAGACCAAGACCTCAGTCATTAATGTACAAGAAACCAAGGATTAAATACATTCCTATATGCAGATCTATCAACCCTATCTACATACATATGCACACACCTATTAAATATATTTCAGACTATGCTAGTGCTAACAAGTTTTGTAGCCAAGCCACATTCCATTTAAAAGAGTTTTATAGATTCCCATTCAGTGTCCCCTCTTAGGAAGCTAGTTTTTAATTAAATTTAAATACTTTGAAACTCCTCAGCTTTTGTGGAAAAAAAAATAAAGGGAAATCTTTCCTCCAAACCCCCACCAGCCCTTTCTACATTACTCATACGAAATGGCACATTTGGGACTTTTGTCACGGTGCTCTGAAACACAATATGCTGCTCTTCAAGGCCTTGGGTGGGGAAAGGAGGGATCCAGAGCCAAGATAATGTACTCGAGGAATTTGGCAGTACACACAGATGTAGGAAAAACGAAGCAGATGTAGGGGATGCAGGGTAATGCTGGACACAGGGTCTTGTCCTTTAAACTCGATACTACTTTCAAACAAAACTTGCCATCAGCTTTCAAGGGCCCAGGATGTGAGCAGACTACTTTTTTTTTTTGAGGAGAATGTGCCAGTGAAAAAGAGGAGGAAAAAGAAAAGCACAATACCCAGTACACATTGCTTACAAAAGGTTATATATTACTTCAGCTATCAATTAGGTTTGGTACTTAAACTGAAAAGGCACTTGGATCATCCCCTTAATTCCAATAATACTCTAGTTATTGTATTCTTATGTATTTATGTTTCAGTTCAAGAGTAAAAAATGGCAATAATAATAAAGAAATCACTTCAAAGCTTTGCTAACTTGGATTCACATGAGAGCACATCATTTTTCCAATCCCTTTTTAAACGTATTTTTAAAACTAAACAAGAAAAAAAAAAGAAAAATCTCTTAAGACTGTTCAACATCCAGAAAACAAAAAATCTCTCTGCCATTAAAGGCCAACCTCTTTCCTCCATGAACCCCCACTTGTCTTCTCCATCCCTCCTAACAAATGACTGGAGTAAACCATCCGTTTTCAACTTCTTTTCCACTCCCCTGGGTCTAAAAGGAAATTCTCCTTTATTTCATTTGGGAAATGGTGCAGGTAGCACCTCAGCCCCTCCCTCGGGAAGTGCTCCCCGCTCTCCGAAGGTTCTCGAATGGAAGGCTTGTCACAGCTGCTGTGCAGACACAGTATGTCTGCTGTCTACCCCGCAGTGAAAACAAATCGCAGCCAGTTTGCTGGTCACACGTTCCAACTGGGATTTTGCCATCTGTCATTGTGTTTGCGGAGCTATTTAGATTTCCAGTTCATACCAAACAAATTCCACCTCCAGTACCGGGAGGAACTTCAAAAGGCGACCGGAGAGATCGGATAGATGGGGAAACGTGCCCGAGAGTTGGGGGGCCCTGCATCTGTTCACAGCTTTAAATATTGTTGGGCATAATTGCATTAAAAGCTCCTCGAGCAGGGTCGGGTTGGTGTTACCAGATACAACAGCTCAATAAAAGTAAAATCACCCTGGCTCGGTCGTTTCCTGGGCTATGAGCAGACCGTGCTCCTTTAGGTGTGTTAAACTGCATTAGATAGATCACACCTCAGCTGCAACATAAAATTCTCCTAAAAACACAGTCTTAAATATCATTAGTTAAAGGTATTTTGAGTTAGTTACGCCTGAAAATGGAGAATCTTAAAACATTTTACAGACATCTAAAATCTCTCAGGGTTTTAGTGTGAAAAAGATTAAAAAGTAATTTTTTCCCCCTCTTTCCTGGGGCTCTCTCAGCAGTATTTCATTTTCTAGACAGCACCTACAGACCCTGGGCAGGGGAGAATTTCACTTTTTTTGGACAAAAATCAGAGGTTGATTTGACGCCGGTTTCATCTCACCAGCCCTCAGTGAAGAAGGAACTTCAACCCTTTGTTGTTCCTCCTCCTCCCCCAAAAGCAAAGCCTGTGCGAAGCTGCCAACTCTCATTCTTTTGGAATGAGACACTCTCATTTATTGTCTCAATTTCAATCTGCCCGAGGCCGAAAATAAAGACAGCCACCATTGATTTCAGGCGGATATTTAGAAACGCATTTGGGTTCTTTCTAAGTCAATTAGAGGATCATAAATTGGCAGCTCAATAAATTTCCCGCTGGGGATTAGGTCGTTGCACCGAAACCTCCTGCTCCCTTCACCCAAACTTGCACAGTTTTTGATGAAACAGTGTCAAAGGAAGTGGCAGTGGTGACCAAAGAAGGAATTTTTTTTCAAAATAAGGAAAATCCAGAATGTTCCCTGCCCTTAGAGCAAATTCTCCAAACCATCCCACCAGGTAATGGTAATGACCTCCAGGATGTATAATGTTTCTAATTACATTTTGGACCTACTTGCCCTGCAATGAGCTTGGCCTTGAAACTCCTCAGGAAGGAAAGAGCAGAACAAAATAATAAAATTGGATACACCAGAGACAGAACTTCTGACCATTTAAACACTTTGATGTGTACACAAACAAGTGCCATGCAGATGCTTGGCTGGGTCACTTGCCAGCTAGCTCGGAGCAGATGGGTTTGAAGGAGGATTCCAGAACTGCTGCACATAAGGAGAGAGATCCCCAGAGGTGCTAATAAGACTAATTTTCCTCCATAAGATGCTGTGCTTCAGCCCCAACTACTGCTCCCAGGGCTGTTTGATCAATAACTTTACATCTGAGAAACATTTAAAATCCAGGATGCAAAGCAGCTTCTGCTCGGGCAACTGGCTCCTGTTTCTAATGCACCACAAATAAATGCAGTGGTACAGCAGGACTGTAAGGTACAGCAGGACTTTGTAAGACAAAGGACACTTTGGGGTGGCATCACCTCAGCAAACACAGAGGGAAGAAAGGCAAGAAAACTCAGACATGCACAAAAGTGCTCCCTGTTTTCTCCATCCGTTAGGAAGGGTGCAGAGGTCTGCAGGCAGCAGTGCCCAGCTCTGTGGGCAAATGGCAAAGCCCTTTTCTCTTCATGCAGTGCTGCTGCTATGAGGGAGGGGCCAGCAAATACACAGAAAGCACCTTCAGCAGTTACAGGCAATGGCACACTTGGGTTCACAGTGTCCCAGCATGGTGGGGTTGGAAGGGACCTCTGGAGATCATCTCATCCAACCCCTCTGCTCCAGCAGCTCACCCACAGCAGGGTGCCCAGGGTCACATCCAGGAGGGTTTGGGATCTCTCCAGAGCAGGAGACTCCACAGCCTCTCTGGGCAGCTGCTCCAGGCTCAGCCACCCTCACACCAAAGAAGTTTCTCCTCCTGCTCAGGTGGCACCTCCTGGGTTCCAGTTGGTGCCCGTTGCCCCTTGTCCTGTCCCTGGGCACCACTGACCAGAGTCTGGCCCCAGCCTCTTGCCCCCCGGGGCCCTTTAGCTCTTGCTCAGCACTGCTCAGATCCCCTCTGAGGCTTCCCCTCTCCCGCTCAGCAGCCCCAGGGCTCTCAGCCTGGCCTGGCACAGAGATGCTCCAGTCAAAGTTTTACGTGAAGAAATAAAAGCTGATTAACAACAGCAACATTTAACTTTCTCTTGACCATTCATGGTTGAAATCCTAAAAGGGCTTTAAGATCTTCAGGTCTTAAACCTCAAGAAACCTGGGGACAAATCATAAAATCTCCTGTGGGTAATTTCATACGTAACACAGGCAAAAGGAAGGGCACAAAAGAGAGACCTCCTCTGGTATGCAAGCACCACAAGCATTTTGCTTTGCTATTTGAATCACGTTTGCCACATCAATGCCTAAATGGCCAGTCATGTATAGGCTCCTTTGAGCAAGCCACAGATAGTCCCTGCTTATTTTCTAAGCAGATGCTGCTCATGATTTTGTGTTCATATTTGATCATTTCTTCAAATAACAGTTATAACTGAGAAAAGGATTGGGAAAACATTCTGTGACAGATTTTCATGTTCTGGATTAACTGAAAAGCATAATCTGATATTCAAGTTGTGCTGTCGAGGAGTGATTTGACACATAACTTGTATCTAAAGTGTGTTTATTTCCTGCCTGGATGAGTGAGCAAACATTCCTAAGTGGGCATAATCCCACCAGGATGCCATCCACTGCTGTGCAAAGGGTATCAGGCAAAAACTGCATCGTCCCAGCTCGTGGCTCTGATGAGTCTCACCCAAGGACATGTTTAAAATGCACAATACCTAAACAAACACAAGTTAAATTTTCACCAACATTTCTTGACTGTAGATTTTGGAAGCATTAGTACGCATGGAAAGTGGAGGAGGGTGCTCAGAGTTATGATAAGTTATGCATCAGATACAAATCATCTGTAGCTTTTTTGGTATTAGAGTTCAACAAGGCCAAGGGCTGGGTCCTGCCCTTGGGTCACAACCACCCCCTACAATGCTCCAGGCTGGGGGAAGAGTGGCTGGAAAGTGCCCAGTGGAAAAAGACTTGGGAGTGTTGGTGAACAGCCAGATGAAGAGGAACCTGCATGTGCCCAGGTAGCCAAGGAGGCCACCAGCATCCTGGCCTGGATCAGCACTGGTGTGGCCAGAAGGATTAGGGCAGGGATCATCCCCTGGACTCAGCATGAGAGACACCACACCTCCAATCCTGTGTTCAGTTTTGGGCCTCTCACTCCAAGGACCTTGAGGGGCTGGAGCATGGCCAGAGAAGGGCAATGAAGCTGGGGAAGGGTCTAGAGGCCAAGTGTGGTGAGGAGCAGCTGAGGGAGCTGGGGGTGCTGAGCCTGGAGCAAAGGAGGCTCAGGGGAGACCTTCTGGCTCTGCACAGCTCCTGACAGGAGCCTGGAGCCAGGGGGGGGTCGGGCTCTGCTCCCAAGGAACAAGTGATAGGACAAGAGGAAATGGCCTCAGGTTGCACCAGGAGAGGTTTAGGTTGTCCCTGAGGAACAATTTATTCCCTGCAAGGGCTGTCCAGGGCTGTGCCAGGCTGCCCAGGGCAGTGGTGGAGTCCCCACCCCTGGAGGGGTTTCCAAGCCGTGGAGATGTGGGGTGAGGGACAGGGGGCAGTGGGGACCTGGCAGGGATGGGGGAACAGCTGGATTTGATAATCTGGAAGGTCTCTTCCAAGCAGAACTTCTATGTTTCTATGATTCTATTCATTCAAACAAAACTTTACTGATGACAGTAGCAGAGAAGATCTGATTTCAACAGATGACAAACCCATCCCAAAAGGGTTGACAGTGTGATTAAAATAGCTTTTAAAACAAACAACAACGACAAAAAAAATTAGCTTAAGATTTATGTTACATCTTCCCTAAGCTTTTCCTTTAGTGCATTAACAAAGCTAAAAGCAGGGCAAGAATCATTCTTTGCTTAAGCAGAGTCAGAAATATTTCAGTAGTTTCTGTCGAAATATTTTGCAGGAACTGAAGCTAAACAATTATAATACTTGCAAAAAAAAAAATCAAAAAAAGCCCCCCAATTAGATTCCTTTATCCCCAGCATATGGCACAGAGGTACATGCTATGTACTAATGTCTTTTCAGAGCTATTTTAAGCTCCTGTGAGGCTGCGATCTGAGAGGAGTGGTGACAGATCCACAGGCACAACTGGGTTACATTCATCATGTATGCGAGCTGGTAACTCCGAGCAGAAAGGAACCTCACAGAAAAGATAAGAAACTTCCCTCTTCTGCCATAAACTGTGTGTTCCTGGCATTTTCTGGAAAATAAACAGAAATGTTTAGTGGGCAGAGAACTAACTTCACAGTGAACCAGTTCATCTGCCCTGTGACAAATGGCTCAGCCACAAATGATGTCAGGAGATGTCACTTTATCTTTTTCTAGACTTCTTTTCTGTAATCAGTTTATGTATTCAGGTTTAAATATTCAACTTTTTTTTCAGGCATTAATGTATCTGCTTGAGTCTAAACTTTGTTGAAACTTTAATCAGCAGAGAGAATCCTCTCAGCACCAGCGTTAGCGTTTGTTCATAGCATGCACTGCTTCAACAGTGCCACAACAGAAATATCTGAGGTGGGTGTATTCCTCTTAGATAAACAGGTACAAAAAGTAAACAGCTAAAAGTAAACAGGTTATTTTACAGCTTATTAACAGGTTATTTTAGAGAAGCAACTTCAAAAGCCTTCTAAAAACCTGCCAGGAAATCCGAGTTCCTCTGCAAACACCAGCAAAATTCCCAGTGATTTCAACAGAGACGGGATTTCACAGGGATTTTAGCAGATGAGCTCAGAGGCCCAGCTATATCTTCTGTTGGTTAATAACCTGCTGGAGGCACCTAATTTTGTTATGGCCAATTTATTTTTGATGGAGGGAAGGAGAGGTCAGGTGGTGAGAGGGGGACTGGGAGGAGCAATGGGCCTGCTGGGCTTTTCTTTATGGTGGCAGCAGAGGAATTGGGCTTCCCTCTTTCTGGATTATTCCTTTTCCTGATTACCTTGGCAGAGACACAACTTTCCCCTGCTGCCCTGTTGCTTTTTTCAATAGGGGACCCTCACAGGTCTCCATCTCTTTAGTTAGGAACAGGTTAGAAAGCAAACCAACGAGATCCTATTTCAGCCTTGGGCATTTGGGTTTAAATACCTCCAGACCTCAGAGCACTGGAATGTCCCCCAGCTTACAGGAGCTTACAGCAGGGCAGAGGGAGAAGATCTGCAGCCTGGGGACGATCAAGTAACAGCAGGAGTGGCAGGAGAGAACCTCATTCTTGCAAGCCACCAACAAGCTATCAGCTACCTGGCTGCAGCGAGGTGTGGGGGGCAAAACTGTGACCTTTCTCCATGGCTTCCCAAGGGCTGGAATCAGGAAACAGGTTCTGTCCCTCCTGGAGCAGCAGCTGCACTCAAATGCACAACGATGGGATTTTAGAGTCCCTAGGGAAGGTTGTGGAGGGGAAAAGAAGGAAGGATTGCACGTGGAAAGGTGCTGAGCACCGCCTGCTCCCCGTGGGTTCCACGGGAGAGGAGAATCCTGGTGGCAGCACGGCTGCCTTTAAAAGATTCATCACATTCCCTGGTACACTTGCATAATATTTCCTATCCAGTAAGAATGCCTAAATCCCATTGGCTCCTATTAAACAGCTCGATAATTAGTCTGCTTGAGACAAGCTTGAGAACATACTCCCTAGGGAAGAGCTACTGCCAGCCAGGGTGCCCCTGTGCTGCCTTTTTTAGGTTTGTAAATAAATATATTTAAAAAAAAAAAGAAGAAAATTCAAAATGTGACTTGATCCTATGGATGCAGAGGAGCAGAATTGCTCTTTTCTTTGCAATTGAAACCTCTCCTTGAGTTGTTCTTGATGCTAGCGAGGCGCTGCCCGTGCATCTGTTTTATAAAAACACCACAACTTTAACTGTAAAATAATCTTTTAAAAGGCAGGGTTATTATGACTGCTGAGTTTCAGCTCCTCAGAGGGTACTTTCTGGAGCAATTTGCATGGCAGTCAAAGCATGTAAAATTTTATAAATACCAACACAGATGCCAGCATGTTGGGAGAAATGTAGTTATAACGTTTGAAAGCTAAGGAGAAATTAATGTTGATCCTGATTGGAACAGTCACTAGATTTGCAACGTCTAGCAATTAAAAAAAACCCCAAACCCAACAGCATTAATTTGGTTTATAGAAAACACCCCGTGTCCCAAACTCCATTTCTTGGCCCCGGCGTGCCAGTGTTACAGGAAGAGAAGAATGGTTTATTTAAAACAGTTCCAGGATTTCAGGCTGAGCTGACAGAACCAATTTTTCCACCCAAACATTGCAGGCTCCAACGTAGGCATCAGCTCCAAAGGAGACATCCTGGAAGGTTGGCTGGTGCTGTCTAGGAGTAGAGAGCACTCTTGCTAGGGCTGGTGGGGTTGCAGAAAGGCTGAGGAAAAGCAGATCCTCTCTCCCAGGACTAAGTGGTGTGGCTGCCTTGATAGTTTTAGACTTTGACTAAGACATGTAGGACCTGGGGCTATGGAAGCTTCCCAGTGTCTAAACAAGAGTCTGTCTGTGTATGCAGGTTGAAGGCAAGGGAAGTCTTCTGTACAGCAATTCACCCAAAAGATTTAAAATACTTCAGAGCTATTCATTAATTTTCTAACCGAGCACTTAGTGGTGGGGAAAGAGATGAATTGATGAAGGGATAAAGTTACAGGATTTACTCACAGAGCCCAAGGCAAACTTTTGTTAAGAGTCCCTTAGAAGGTACAGTGAGATCCAGCATCATGCTGAAAAAAGGTTCTGTCCCAAAACAAGAGAAAGCTGGGACTGTTTTGCTTCTGTGTTAAAGTGTAGGTAGAGTCACACATCTGGGAACAGACATTTGAGTCTTGGCCCCCAGATTTCTTCCCAGATACATGAGGGGCTCCTCACTGCAGCACTCTGACATTTCTTCTCCTGAGTCAGTGGAAGCTCCACCGTTGGTCCTGCTCCCCCAAAGACCTCTCCTACTGATGCCAATGCTACTCTGCAAGTACCACAACAACACATGCTGGGTAAAGGTGGCCAGATCATGCCTCCCACACACAGCAAAACCCAAAGTGGAACATGAGTTTGGCTTTTGACATCAGTTCAGTCTCATTGTCTGCAGGAAGCAGAGGACAGCTGAGCCAGAGGAGTGTCAGGACACATTAGGACTCACAGGGACTGCTTAGACTACAAGCCTTCAGGACTTTGTTTTGCTGAGGTGGTAGCAAAGGTGAGCACTTAGTTTTGCTTCTAATTCCTTAGCATCCATCCAACAGAAGACATCTGGGATAAACAGAAAAGCAAGGTGCCAAACACAGAAATTAAGGAGGTTTTTTTCCTTCATCCTTTTCATCTTTGCTGTCAACACTGTCCCTCTGCAACCTGAAACATGGAGCTCATGGCACATGCTAGGAGGTGATTCTGATGTACCAGATTAAACCAAGAAAGCATCCAAACCTCTGAGCTTTGAAGAATGGCTTCATGCATTTTGGGAAACCTGTAAGTTTAGGTGCAAATACTTTGAAACCATTCTGATGAACAGATCTAGATAACATGGCACTCTGCACAGCAGGCTGAGACAGAGTATCTCTCTTCTCTCTCATGTCTGTGAGAACTGTTCAGGAAGTTAAATTAAAAGCCAGCTGGTAAACAGCTTAAATTAAGTTTTCAATCTTAGCCACACTTGGAACTCAGACCTTTGAAACCTTCACAAATGTAAATCACCTTTATATTTTACCCTGGGCTTTGGGCACTTCTCTGGAGATGGAGCCTGGCTGGGGACAGGTGGGGACATCAGCCCATGGCATCCTAGAGCATTGCTGGGGCAGGGCCTGACAGCCCAGGCTGGGCTGAAACAGGGTCCTGGGCCATGGGCAGGAGCTGGGGGGAGATTGCTCAGGGCCATTAAGACCTATTAGTGTTAATGGCAGTATTGTCATTAAGGACTTGGAGTCCAGGTGGACAATAAGTTCACCACATGCCAGCAACGTGCCCTCGTGGCCAAGAAGTCCAGTGGTGTTCTGGGATGCATAGAGAAGAGTGTGGCCAGCATCTCCTCCTCCTCCTCCTCCTCTACTCTGCCCTAGTGAGGCCACATCTGGAGCACTGGGTCCAGTTCTGGCCCTTCCAACCCCATCATGCAGAGATTCTGGGATGATACTGCTTTAAAAGACGAGGCCCTGGGCTGGCATTTTGTCACCTGGTTGGATAGATCAGAGGACAGTGCCACAGGCCATGGTCCCTCTAACAACACTTCTTAACAAAACTCTTTCTAAAAACTAAAATGCCAAGGCCATAGCTGCTGCCAGGCTGCCTGAACAAGTGGCTCTGGGCAGTTTAAGTTGCCAGAGTTGGTTCAGCCATTCAGTTTGTCCCAAAATATGAAACACCTACAGACTCTTTGCTACATCAAACCAGCAGCTAGAAGAGAGCATACAAAAGAAAACCAGAGATTGATGATAAATGGGTTTCAAAAGCCATTCATAAAGATTATGACTTGCACATTTTCATCAATACATAAATTGCTGTGTTTAAGTTTAAAAAGCAGGTGAAGTAATGGACTCTACATCTTACTTTGAATATGTGTCAAAACAGAAATGAACTTCAGTATGCAATATCAAGGGGTTACTCTATTGATTTTGGAAGCCAGTCTCTATATACTTTTCTACAAACGTCCCATATTTCACAAAGCAACTGCTTTATGCTATTTACTCTGCACTAGAGACAGACAAATTGGTTTTGGACAAAATGTGCCACGGCTAAAACCAATTTAAGGTCTGTAAAAAGTTCACTTCATTTTCACCTCACACATTTCTTGTCTGCCTCTGGTTCCAGGTACTAACCCAGAACACTAAGATGCTGTGAAGGTCTGTGCCTCCCTCCCATTCAAGGACCAGAGGCAAGAAGAAGTGAGTAAGTCATGGAGTTCAGACTTGGTTGTGAGCCTGAGCTTTGGGGAGTATTTAGGTCTCCACCCATTTTTGGTTGAAAGCTGTGAAAACACCATGAGAAAAGCCATCTTGTGAAGTGCTCAGCCCCTTCTGGCTGCCCTGGGAAGTTTGGTGACTTTGAAAAGGCAGCCAAACTTTTGGGATCTTGTCCATGTCACAGAAGCTAGCAGAAATGATCTATTGGATGAAGTCCATCTTCATGATCACAGAGCATCTCCCTTTAAAGAGCATCATCACATCCCTAATCCACTGGAGCATTTTCTAGCTGCCAAATATTCAAAGGGATATACTCAAACCTTAAAAAGGAATCAGAAAATCTCACCACCCCCCCAGCTTCAGTTTTCCAAATGGCACTTTCTGATAAAACTCTTTTTAAGTTCAGCTTTTCCTCAGAAACATCTCGGTGCTCAGAGGATGAAGGCATCTCAGAACAGCCCAGCCACACGCCTGACTGTCACCTCTGGACTGCTCTGAACTCAGAACATGGTTTAACGTGGTGACACCAGCACATGTCCCTGCCCAGCACACTGGGGACAGTCCAGACCAAGGCAAGGTCTCCAGCAGAGTCCAGCCAACACGGTGCGCTGTTGTAAGGTCATTAACAAGCATCTACCAACTATGGGGAGACATTACAGGCAAATTACACCTTGTAGATCAGGTCAACCCAGCCAGCAAAGTTTCCTTTTTAGCTGAGACTGTGTAACCCTCCAAATAAAGTCCTGACCTCAAGAGTTTAAAACCATAAGCTGAACAACATGAATAGCTTGTTCACCTTTATAGCGAACCTAACTCTCTTGAATTGTCTTGGTTGTCTTTGGCTGCTGCTCTCTAGCCTGTGTGATTAGCACTGTGCAAACCTATTTTGAAATTTCACCTTCACCAAGGTCATCCACAATCACAATTAATCAGAAAAAAAGGCCCAGAGTAATGACCCCACTTGTTTCCCCTCCTCCCCCTGAATTTTCCCACTCCCTGACACCCTCAGTTTCATCTCCCTAAGCCAGTTCATAATCCATTTCAATGGCTCTTCTCCTAAGCTATTTTTAATCATAAAGAGCCCCATCAGTCTGGTGTGCCACAGGATGCCTATTGCTCCTTTGAAATAAGGGCTGAAACAGGGCAGCACTTCCCCTCTTATCTAGAGAGTTGTTGGTATTTTCAAAGACATTGAGGGGTGGATTAATTTATTATCTATGTTTTTTGTTCTTCTTCCCTCTCACTCCGGTGAAGTCACACACAAATACCTAATTTATTCCTGTTTGTCTCTCTTATTTTTATGGTTTCTCTGAGCTAATCCTGCTGATGGAAAAGCCACAGTTCTCCAGCTGCCAATAGAGCCTTCAGATCCTTCATGATCAGCCCAAATTCTCCTCAAATACATTGGTACTGCTCCTGGTTTTAGCTGGAGCAACAAGGAGGTCCTCAGGACAAGGCAGTACAGTGCCCACTGCAAGCATCCCTCCTCCTCAAAACCATGGTCTGAAAGAAGTCAGCACAGAAAACATGTTGGACTTGGTATTATCCTCGTTGCCCTCAGTCTTCTTAAAGATCTGGCAAAGATTTTTCACTACAAATGTTCATCTTCCAGACACAGTCTTGTATTTTATAATTCACTTGGAAATAAAATTTATTTCAGGTTTTCTTCTCTCTCCTCATGCTTTCCCCTAGGTCCTCATTGCTGAACATTCTCCTCTTTTAGTGGCCAATATATGAAGAGGAAGAAGAAGAAGGAGAAGAAGAAGAAGAGGTGAAGTATTGCCACAACCAAAAATTTGGGAGATTTTCCTCCTAAAATAGCTAAAAATAAAAGCATTCTCCCCATTCAGCAAGAACAACAGAAGGAAAAGCAATTGAAAATGTTCCAGAATCATTGCAATGCCTCATTTTTAACCATCCCTAGAAAAATTAAATGGGAGCTATTCAACCACGAGTGCATTTCACTGAAGTGACACTTAGCAATCCAAAAATATGGCATTTAGTTTTGCATGGCTCTGAGCAGTAGATAATTTTATGGGTGGCTGCTGCAGCAGCTGCACGGGTCCACAAAACTTTATTGTTGAAGAGGAAAAAGGGGGTTAATTGTTAATTGGATTGATTATTTTTTTTTTTGACAGTCAGACTTTCACATTAAAAAGATTAAGAAAATTAATTTTCACAGAGAAATAATATCAAAATACAAATGAGATTTTCTCTTTGCCTCTGACACTGAAGGTGGATTATGTTGACACAAAGCTGGGATCTGTCACCTAACGTGGCTCTGAAATTGCTCAGTAAGTGCTGGACACTGCTCATTTCTGCTGACTCTGCATTTACAGGTTACCAGCCAAGTTTAATCAGTCTACTGAAAACAAGAACTGGATCCAAGTTCCACTGCTGGTTTGCCAGGGCTATGAATCATTTTACCTGTTCCATAGTAGGCTTTACATAATATGAAATCCTCCTCTTTTGTTTCAGAGATTTTCTTGGGCACAGAAGAATCCCAAAGGAGGCATAACATCTTGCTGGCACAGCAAAGGATGGAGCTGTGGGCTGAGGACACGGCAGGGCTGTTAACTGGTGTGCTGCAAGGGAAATTTCCCCAAAACCAGCATGCAACAGATCCCAGTTGGCCAACAAACCTAAAAAGACTCTTAGACACAGTCACTGGCACCATGGCTAATCAGAGCTGGCAACAGGAGTCACATTTCCTTTCACCTTCCCAGGACAGGCCTGGAGTCCAAGTGTCCCTGTGATGATTTTTAGCTATGTATTAAAAAAGTAAATAAATATGGATATGGGGTGGGAGGGAGGAGGAAGGAACAGGGTCATGGTGACTGACTGCACACAAGAAATACCCAACCGTTCATCTGAGCAGCAGCAGCTCTAAGGGAAAGGAGAAACTCCCAGGCTGGAAGAGAAGAACAGAACTGTAGAGTCATAGAAGGGTTTGGGTGGGAAAGGGCCCTTAAAGGCCATCCAGTCCAACCTCCTGCAGGGAGCAGGGACATCCCCAGCTAGAGCAGGGTGCTCAGAGCCCCGGCCAACCTCACCTGGGATGGCTCCAGGGATGGGGCAGCAACCACCTCTCTGGGCAACCTGGGCCAGGGGCTCACCAGCCTCAGTGTAAAGGTGTAAAGAACATCTTCCTTCTATCTAGTCTAAATATCCCTTTTTTAGCTGAAAATTATCACCCCTTGTCCTGTCCCAACAGGCCCTACTAAAAGATGTGTCCCCAGCTTTCTCAGATCCCCCTTTAAGTACTGAAAGGCCACCAGGTCTCCCTGGAGCCTTCTCTTCTGCCAATCATCCAATAACCTTGGATTATTTTTGTGACCTACTCCTACACGTCCATGTCTTTCTTGTGCTGAGAAAGAAAACTAGTAGCCAGCATCCTAGTTTTTAGGTGGTTACCAACTCCATGAAGGACAGAACTTCCACTGTCTAATCCATGGAAAGCACACTGGGAAACAGAAGGGTTTCCTACACATCCCAAGAGTGCAGCCAGATAGACCTTTCTGCTTCTCTGAGCAGATCCCAAACCCTATTTTGTGGGTTTTCTGGCTTCATTTCCTTGTGCAAACGTCTCGCCAGCAATTTGAAGGCAAAATTACAAGGCAGAATGAAAATAATTATTTTAATCCTACGGGTTTTTAATCTGGGCTGTGATTTATGGTGTTTGCATGGTTCAAATTTAAAATTGGGCCATGCTTTTTTAAATGTAGAAGTGAGATGGAGAAGGGGGGTGCTAGTTTGCACTCATCTGCAAAACAACAACTCTGTAACATCTCCACTGGCCTGAATAACATGGCTCAAAGTAAAAAAGAACCCTCAAGTAAAGAAGTAAATCTTTTCCTTCCCAGTTTATTCCATTGTATGTAGTATAAATAACCACCTCGGTGCCACGAGGCAGCAAGGTTAAACAGAATCTGTAGACTCTAAATTTCTGGTGTGCCAAGAAAATGTCCCCTTTTAAATCTAGAAAACAGTTAATCTGTTAATAGCATAAGAGATCAGCCATAAAGTTTTCTTGTAACTTTGATCCCTTACATATGATTTTTAAAATTTATTCTAAGTGAATAAAATATCAGATGTTTGATGTCATCAGATGTGTTCTGACCTAACAGATCTTTAAAGCACCTCCCTTTTCTGACCAAGACATGTAACCCAGTGCACTGGCCAAGTTCAAAGACAGTCTAAACAACTTCCTGGCTTTGCTGTGCATTGTGACAGCTCCAGACCCACTCTTTTTTTTTTTTTCCTCTATTTCCCAGCCCAAACTGATTCAGAGGCGTTATATTTCCAGTCAGGTATGGCAGCTAGGATGTAGAGTAAAATGTTCCATAGTATGGAGCCATCTATGGGGTGGGTTTTTTTTGCCTTATTGTCTAAATACTTTGCTAAACAGAGCGCTATGTTCAACCTCCAGTAGAAAATGGCAGGAATGTGCATTATTTTTGAGTCAGAGTAGATCTCTATGCTATATTTAAGCAAAATAGCTGCGTGAAGATTATTTCCTGGAAATCAATATTCCGCCGGGGAGAGCTGATGGTCTCTGATACATGGGAGAATCATCGACTCCAGCTGCATAGGACATAGCAAATAGTCTACATGGAGGCTGCTGGGGCTAAAAATAAAACTCTGGGCATATGGATTTTGAACTTCACAACAGTGATACACGGCGTGAGACGCTACCGGAAAATTAATGTTCTAGATGTTACTCATGTGACTCAAAATCTATCCCATGGACACGACTTCTTCAATCAATTGTAGCTCCACAAAGTATTGGTGATGTTTGCCAATATTATTTGCATGAGGTGAGAGCCTGAATGAGAGCAGGAGGTGTAAGCAAGTTGTCAGGTTACTCCTCCATACCGCTTGCATCACACGCTGAAATAAGATGATGAGACAGTGACCGGGTCCCAAAGTCAGGAATAAGATGGAACAGCCCAAGGCCAACTCTAAATTACACACTAATTTTTTTTTTTCTTTTTTTTTATAATTACAAATGTTTCTCTATTGGGAAAGTGGGACGCAGCATGTGTAATTAACTCGTTGGGGCAAGTTCTTTGGTAAAAAACTCCACCCACTTTATCTGATGCGTAGACGCCCTTGTGCTCCTTCCACCCTGCATGGGATGCGTGGGATTTCTCTTATGGCAGATTCCCAATTTCACATAATGTAAACAAAACAGCCACAATCAGCAACTCTTTGGCTCCCCTTTCAAATTGCTTTCAGACCCGGGAGGGCAAGCAAAAAATCAAGCTGTGGCCTATGAGCCGGAGAAAGAGAAATTAAATCACTGGTAAAAGAGGACGTCTCCGGGGTGAGTGCAACACCTAAAGAGCCCAGCAAATCCCAAGAAAGAGGTTTCATGCTGTTTAAAAATAACAACAAACTCAACCAGCTGGATGCAAAATTTGCCAGCACAGTGCCCGGGAAGCCGGCCTGAAGTCACGACTGGTTTATTAGGGGTGGAAATAATGTTTGTCCCTCGCCCTCCAGCTGAGCAGGAAATTACCTGGGATATCACTGGGGAATTTGAGAGGTTTGAAGATGTTTTAAACCTGTAATTAGCTATTCTGAATATCCACTGCCAGCAAGGACCCTCCGTTGGCACAGGGGCCACGGAATTGAGAGATTTGCAAAGGCAGAAATCCAGAAATCCTGAGCACGGAGCTCATTTAATATCGTCGGAGCCACCCGGCAGCTCCAACCAGGAGGAAAGCTGGGACAGCAAAAGCAATAATGAAATTCCAGTGAGGATCTGCACTGCTGAAGGGCTTAAAATTAGGGCCTGTGCAGGGATACTCCCTCTGCAAAGCCAGGCTCGTTTTAATTAGTTAGGTGTTAAGGCACCCGCCTAGGAACTACAGCCACATCTCTTGACTATTCTCAAAAGCAAAACTGAGGGTTTTTTTCCTTCTTTCCTCCCCCACCCCCCCAATTCTACCCAGTTACTCCTTCCTTATTAAACCAGCTCACACCAGATGGCTTGACACCTGGCTGGAGTTGGGCCTGGTGACCTTTTGAGTGACAGCAGGTTGATATATTTAACAGAGAGAGTCCTCGGGGGGATGCAGTGGGACACAAAGGATTCTCTGCAGCAGTCGGGGAGGGTTGGGTGGGAAAGAGACATCCCTCCTTGCAAACAGGAGCTGACTTGCTCTGCTAAATCCCTCCGAGCCGGCGTGTGCCTGCTCGTGCTGCTTTATCTCATCTTTCCAGAAACATTAACAGGAATCTATAAATGACAAACAGATTAGGAAACCTCCGCAGCCCATCACCAGTCACTTATCACACAGAACTGAGACCCCTGGTGCTGCTTCCAGGTTTGTATGCCGCCGTTTTGGCACCCTAACGTTTGTCTTTGGCACTTCAGATATTTCTGACTGCTTTCTCAGCCTCTAGTGCTGGAGGAATTTTACCTAAAGAGTGGATAGGAATTCGTTTTTTTCTTTCCTTTTTTAACTTTCCATAGTCTTGGCAGCAAACTGTGTCATGATGATGTTGGCAACAACGTATTTGTGGCAGAAGGAAGAAGGAGAATCATAAAATATAGGAAAGAAAAAAAAAGTTGACATTTTAATGAAATACCTTGTAACTTCTTGGGAAAAGTTATTAAAATGCATTGGGTTTATAGCTGTTTGTACAGACAGGAGGAGCAGAACGTTTTCTCCTCAATTCTTTAATAAAAATTGCTTGTTAACAAAAAGGGATGGTGGCTAGAAATCGTTTTCAAAATTCATTGCTGGAGTGAATTTTAGGTTTGAGACATTCTGGGCTTTTCTGAGTGTACATGAAGATTGCTGGCACACGCCTGAGCTTTGGGGAGTGCAGCATGACTTGTTCATGAGGAGAGCAGGCAGAATGATGGAGCATCCAACGTTCCTTTCCACTGGCTACCAAAGCTGGCACTTAGTTCTCACCCAGCTACAAATAAATGCATTAATTCATCTTAAATGCTGCTCTGTAGATTAATAGTGCCCAATAATCCCAGCCCTACAAAGGTTTTGCCTGTCTTTGAACAAGGAATGATGGTTCCAGCTCTGTAGACCCCTCAAGGCCAGGGCAGCAAGCTGGGATCTCAACCCACCTAGAGCCACAAAGCTGCAGCAAAGGTCTCTCTGCAGCACTAAGGAATCCACTCTTCAACTAATTAGGGCCAGAGAAGAAAGAAATGAAAGGTGCTCTTCCTGTTGCACGCTGCCATCACATCTAACCTCTGTAATTACACAGCTCATTTTAATATGACATAAATCTGAGGAAAAGCCTCTTACTGCAGAGCACAACAAAGCCAGCACCGCTGGCATGGGCTGCTCAACAGCAGGAGAACAGATCAGCCACACCCGGGTGCTCCTCACACAATAAGAAAGCAGAGAAGGAAAACAGAAAAAGGAAATCAGGGTCAAAGAAGAAAGAGTTGAGGACTGCAGGAGCTTTGCTCCTCTGTCTTTTTTCCCCCCAAACTGATCTGTATTTTCCCTGACAATGAAGGCACAAGGAAAAATAAGTGAAAATAATGATCACCCAACTGCCAAATTCATTGGACAGGCACCAATGAACATTTCCCCAGGAAAAAAAAAAAGGGAAAAAAAAGTGCAAAGTGGACCCTCAGGGCAGGAACCTCAAACCTCCCTGTATGATAAAGTGATTTCCAGATCCAAATAAACCTGCCTGGTTCTGTGCTTCCTGTTTCACCTTTTCAAAACATAGACCTCAATTACAGGTAAACCTGGGGAATATTATACTTCCAGCTGGGTTTCAGAGAGAGCTGTAGGAAGGACAAGTGTTGTATTTGTGGAAGGATTCTGACATTCTGATTTAGTTCCAAACCAAATGAACTCCCCACCACTTAACCATGATGAAAAAAAGAACCTTTCTTTTTTTTTTCAGGAAGAGCAGAAACATCTCTTCTAGAGTTCCATAGCATAAAGCAAAAAAAAAAGAGTTGCAAATGAAAGAGGCATTTCATGGGCAGAAGGCAGACAGTACTGCAAAAATTTGGTAGCAGTGCAATGCTTTAGCACAGCTGAAATTGTCCTTCCCAGCTTCTCTAGGACTAGCCTTCAGCCTCTGCCCAGGCAAAACATCCTTCTCTTGCACCAGCATTTGCATTTGTGTAACACCCATTAGTGGTGACCCACGTTAAATGCAAACCCCACCAAAACCAGGGAGAAACACCCAATAATAGATGAGTTTGCAGCAGGATCAACTGCCTGGACCATCCCAGTGCAGCCCCTGGGGAAGCACGTGAGCCCAGAACCACAGCAGCTCCCACCACCACCTCACGCCGCTCTCATTAGTTTTAATTAGCCTTAATGAGCTCTGACAGAGAAATTGTAAGCTTGGCTGTGTCACACAACAAGCAGGCTCAATGGGGCTCCCCAGCAGCCCTTGGAGCCCAGGCAGGTTAATTAGCCCTGACTCACTGGGGCAAGTGCTGCTGGTGGGACTCCACCCCGAGCGCTCCGGGGCGAGGGTGGGACACAAGGCTCAGCTCACTGCTGGGCACTCTGAGGGGCAAGACAAACCTGCTGCCATTTAGGGTGTTCTTTTTTAAAAATTCACTTTTTCTGGTTAATTAAAGAATCATGGAATTGCTTTGGCTGGAAGAGAACTTTCAGATTATCAAGTCCACCACTAAACTGTGTCTCTCAGGACCACATCTCCACATCTTTTAAATACCTCCAGGGATGGAGACTCCACCACTTCCCTGGGCAGCCTGGCACAGGGCTTGAGAATCTTTCAGAAAAGAAAATTTTCCTAATATCCAAATTAAACCTCCCCTGGCTATAAAAGGCCTGAATCTGTGCAAAGTAGCCTGGCTCCCTCATACAAGATCTAGATTTAAAATCCTCCAGGGATGTGATTGCTTCCCATTGAATGTTTGCCCAGCAGGGAGTAGAAAAGGTGCCCAGCCCCAGTGGGGCTACCACAGCACCCATAACTACCTATGGACTGTATCAGCTTCTGCCACAAGACTCTGATGTACAACAGTTTGTTTTTCTTATTATCAGGAGACAGTCATTCCAAAAATTATCAGTAAGGGTTCCAAGGATAATACTTCTACAGTCAGTGCAATTGAACTATAGACATAGATAGATATAGACACATATAGATAGAATACACTAGAACAATATATGCTGTATACTAAATCCCAAAGTGTATGCCAAGCACAGATACACTTTTGGGGCTCTGTTGATACTGTCCCTGATTTAAGTCGTAAAACCAAAACAGAAACAGAGAGTAAAAAGTAGAAACCAACTCTGATCAATTATTGGCCCTGAAGAATACAGACTCTTTTGGCAGATCATCTGAAAATTTCACAGCTTGGAAAAAAGCCTCGGTAACGAAATACATTTTCTTTTATTGGCAAGTGCTTATAAAGATTTCCAGCCCTGGACTAGCAGTGAATTTAAATGTGCATCGACAATGAAAACTCCGGGTCGCAGCCGCTGCGTAATGATGCCAATTTGGGAATGCTTAGGCCATTTTTATGTTATTTATATTCTCTTTAAGAACTTTGTTATTAGTTACACAGACTCCAGTTAATAATCAATTCATGCTGCAATTATCATATCAGTTATGTTGTCCAATTAAGAACTGGTGAGTGATTGGAATTCCAATACAGCAGTACAGGCAGAGGCTGCAATCCTAAACAAATACAAGTGTGAAGTTACTGAAGAAAAGATTATCTAAGCTCTAATATCTACTGGCAAAACTCTTTCACTCTGGATCATTAGTTTCCAGTCCTATTATTACACACAAACAACCAATTTCTGGTAATTCCTAAAGCTAATTCCTTTAGACCATTATTTTGTATACATTGTGGTAAGGCTTTTCACTTGCTTAGATTTGCATAATTATAGCAATTGTCTTCTAAGCTTATTCGACCCAAATCGTTCTAAATTGGAATTTAGCCTATTTTTAAAGATCAGTCAACTTCTCTAGAGCAGCATATCTGGAACTGGTGTTGCCTAGATCTTCTCCTCTAACTCAGCCCAAGTACAAGAAGGCAGTTTGGAAGGGCCAGGGCAGAATATCAACAGGAACAGTGCTCAGCAGAAGATATGTCACTGCAGTGTAAGACACAAAGCATCTACAGGATGATCTTTTGGGGCTGCACTAGCCCTGTACCTACCACTAACAAACCTGTGGACTATAAGTTGCTTCCCAGGTATCACCTCTGATGAAAAGTTGGCATGTCTAGTCCTGTTTGGAAACCATTTGTTGCAGCCTGCTCTAGGTGAAGCTGCTGTAGCAGAGGAGTTGGATAAGGTCATGGCCAGAGGTCCCATCCAATCCCCACCATGCTGGGATTCTGGGATTCTGTTTTGCCTTGCCCTTCTAAGAGGATACAGAAGAAAGTGTAGAGCTCAGCATGAAGAAAGGCTGGTCAAACCAAAGATGGGTGCTCTTGCTTTCAGAGCTCTGGAGTGATCAGACCCAGGATCAGACTTAGCTCTCCCTGTAACTCCAGTGGGAAGTGGTCCCCAGACTCTCTGCCCTGACCTCCTGCCCTTGCAGGGTGAGCTCTGGGCTCTTCAACCTGAGCCTGTTCCTTCAGCGTGTCCTTCCTAAAGAGCAGCTCCAGCACAGAGCTGTGCCCAGCCTCCAGTGCAGCCAAGAGCAGAGCAAACTCATCTCCCTTTAATGCTCCTGCTCTGCCCCGATCACCTCCTGGTCTGGCTGCCTCTCTGGCGACCTTCCTGCCTCTGACGTGTTCAAAACCATTTTTGGTAGGAGCTTTGCCACGCTCGCTAAGTGCTCAGACTCTGGCTTTGGCTGTCTCTTACATTTACATTGAGAGTTGACTCTTTTTCCTTTAAAAACCCCCAACCAACAAACCTAAATAGCTCCTTTGTACGTTGGGTTATATTTTATTCTTGGCAGATCTTCTTTAAAACTATTATGTTGGGCATATTTGTGTCAAGTAGTAAAATAACTTGGTGCCTTTAAAGCATCTAAGCCACCTACAAACACTTTCCCCTCTTAGCTGCTCCTTTAATTTCCTTTTAATTACCTTCTTCACCATTAGGCAGTTCCTCTGTAGGTGCATTGATTGTTATTTTCTTTTCCTCCCCTCCTACAAGGATACTCGATGTTGTTGTGACTGCTCTGGATTGGATTTTTCACACACACTGATGGAAGCAGCTGAAGAACCGTGGTGCTCAGAAGTAGCTGAATTATTCTTCCTCGTGCCAACTGTTTCCCTGTCAAAAAAACGTTTCTGGAAGGGGGGACCTGGCAGTGGCACTGTCAGGCTGGACAGGGATAAACCAACATACTCTGACTGGGCTTTTTCTTAATCCTGTGGCTGGTTTATCCCCAGGGTCGTGTATTCTCCCACTGCTGGGGCACTGATGTCCTGTGTTATGGTGATTACTTTCTGTGACATCCTTTAGAACATCCCCTGAGCTTTCAGCCTTCTGCTCCTCATACCAGCACTCATTTGGCTGGTTTTGATCTCCGTGGCTGTGCACAAGAGTTTGTCACAACCATTTCATGTCCTTTGTGATTTCCCACCTGAGCTTCACCTGACTTCTTTTGCAGATTCAAATTTCTACAGCTTCATCTTTCCAGGCTGGTTTATCCTGAACTTTGTCCACATCTCTTGGCTTCCTTCCACTTTCCCCTCTTATCTGTCTAACGATTAGTGCCAGGAGAACAGAGCTCATCTCTGCTGTAGGTTATCTGTATTTCAAAAGCTTCTCATCCCAATACCTAATAGACCCTTTTCTCTGCCTGAGTGTCTGGCCTTTGAAGCACTTCATCTCACTTTCATCTGCTGCCAACACAACTTACTCCTTCCATACCTATGTTCTGAAATATGCTGCTGTACACATACAGATGAGATAATATGCTGCTTATTAAAACCAGGGCTATCAAAAGACAATCAGCAGCATTCAATAAACACAAGGCAGAGCCCCCAAAGTTTTATGCAAATGAGATACGAAGAAGCTGTTCCTTGGGGAAAAAGGATGAATTGCTGTTTGGGTTATGATCTGTTCTGTGTAGGATGCACTTTTAAACAAACCCTCAAAGCACAGAGTGATACATTAACTGCTGGACTTGATCTTAAATATCTTTTCCAGCTTAAATGATTTTGTGATACTAAGTATAAAAACTCATCTTGTTGTCTAAGAACACATATTTGTATAAATAGCCATTTTCTTCAGGAACACTAGTAGCCATAAGTGTCATTTTCCCTTCACATGCTGTAACAAATTGGAACAATAAACTGCCTTGTATTAGTGCCCTGACTGCGTTTTCTTTGCTGATTTCTTCTTTCCCAAAAGAGATGAAAAATTATTATTGACCACTTCAACTCGCCCGTTTCCTGCCAAAAGTCTGCCACACACCAGAAATAGGCTAAAACAAATAGGCTATATCCACACATCATTTTTCTCTTATTTCAAGAGGAGAAGGAAAAAAGGGGATTTAACTTTTTGCTGGCTGTCCATCCCTATAGGGAGTAACCCAAAAGAACGACCTTTTCACAGTACAGATAAACCCTCCTACATGTTCCCTCCAAGCATCACACCATCTTTTTAAGGAACTTTACACCATTTAAATGTAGGATCTCCAATAACCACAATTTCAGTTATCTAGGACTCGGAGGCAAAGGAAAAAAAAAGAATAGAACTCTTTTTGCATAGCAAACAGCCTTCCATAATTTTTTTTTCAAAACAAAACATCAAATAACTCGGTTCCTTCAGATGTTGCAGATGAATGCAGCTTGTCACCCTGCCAGTGTGGGAGTGTTGCCTCCCCAAGCCTCTGTACAGGCAGAACAAGGGAATTAGCCCTCTCCAGCCATTTGAAAACAACCTTGCTCTCTTTCTGCTGTACCAGGTTGAGTGATCTGTCCCCTTTCTTCTGTCCCTGCAGGGCCAGAGGATATCAGACGTTAAAAGCCACGATATTTGTCATTCATCCAGGTTTTTTGCTTCCCTGCAGCTTCAGGCAGTGGCAATTTGTGTAGGTGAGGGAGGGAAGAAAAAACCTCTAATGGATTTCTGCAGTGGGTTAATTTTTTTAAATTAGTATCTTTTGAAAGTAAAGTGGCTGAGAGAGATTGATAACGGGCAGAGGACGAGGAAGTGCTCCAAGGTACATGACAGGCACATGTCCCACACAGCCTTACAGTTTGTCAGCATTTCCATATGAAAAAAATAAATAGTGAGCTGAATAATTTGTTCTTTCTGAGTTTTTCCACATGAATGAACAAAAGTAAAATTTTCTACTAAATACTCTCATTGTCAAAAATTCCCATTGCAGCAGAGACCCATCGTTTAAAAAAATGAGACCAAATGGGGGGGGTTGGAATAAATCAGTGTCTTATTTAGTTTCTTTTACAGTTTCCTCAGCTATAAAGATAAGTTCTGGGAATTAACTCTCTGATCCTCCCAGAAGTCTATTCCTCATGATCAGAAAATGATTTCTAAAAGGGTATATAATGATGCAAATGAATCAATTTGCAAAAGGTCTGCTCTGCTACAGAACGTACGTGGCAGCAGAAGACACACGAGGCACCCTGAATAGTAACCATGCAGTTAGCAAAGCAATAAGGATAATTATCATCCTGAATGACTTAAAACACAAATTGCCACGAAATTCCAGTAGCCAAGACAAGCAGAATGACAATTTTGTTAAGGCACAATGCTTTTTTTTTAACCTTTGAATGGAGGATAACAAATAAATGCAAAATGCAAACTGTCCTGGTATGAAGTAACTGTTACTTCAAATATCATATGTAGGAGTCCAGCTCACGTTGCTTTCAGGACTTAGGAGGATCATTCCTTTTCCTGTTGCTTTTGTGGAAGAAGAGGAAGGCAAATAAATTTAGAATTCATTTGTATTGATTTTGTTAGATATCTATTTTGACGTTAATTTATATAGAATATTTTAGAACAGCTAAAATAATTTCCAGGACAAGCAATTAAACAGAAAACCTGACATTATAATGCATCCTCATCCTTGCATTTGCTTAATAGCCACTATTACCAAATTTTAAAAAGAGAAAACAAGTAAAGCTGAGTGATACAATTTTTCAATTCAGTCTTAAACTCACGGTTGAGTAGAAGGTGCATATTAAAGAACAGTTTAAGGATTTGTAGGGGCAATCCCAAATAAAAATGGAGCCTGGGAGGAGTATGGACTGAGAGTTGTCCTGAGGAGAAAGACTTGGGGGTGCTGGTTGCTGAAAAGCTCAACATGAGCCAACAATGTGCTAGTGCAGCCCTGAACGCCCCAACCCTGTCCTGGGCCCCCCCCCAGCAGGGTGGGCACAGGGCAGGGAGGGGATCCTGCCCCTCTGCCAGCTCTGGGAGCCCCCCCTGCAGTGCTGGGGCAGCTCTGGAGTCCTCAGCACAGCAGAGCCAGGGAGCTGCTGGAGCGGGGCCAGAGGAGCCCCAGCAATGCCCCGAGGGGGGAACCCCTCTGCTGGGAGCCCAGCAGGGGAGAGTTGGGCTGGGGCAGCTGAGAGGAGAAGGCTCCAGCTGGGGAGGTCTTATTGCCACATTCTAGTGTTTAAAGGGGTCTACAGGAAAGCTGGGGAGGGGCTTTTAATAAGGGTCTGTAGTGTTAGGACAAGAGGTGATGGCTTTAAACTGGAAGAGGGTAGGTTTACATTAGATGCACGGAAGAACTTCCTTCCTGCAAGGGTGGTGAGACCCTGGCCCAGGGTGCCCAGGGAAGCTGTGGATGCTCCATCCCTGGAGGTGTTCAAGGCCAGGCTGGATGGGGCTCTGAGCAACCTGCTCTAGTGGGAGGTGTCCCTGCCCATGGCAGGGGGTTGGAACTGGATGATCTTTAAGGTCCCTTCCAACCCATTCTGTAGTTCTGATTCCATGATTTCTGTGGCTCTACCTGCTGTTTCTAACAAGCAGTGGCCTCTTGCTTTAATAAGTGTTAACAAAGACAAGAGTAATCGTGGAGTACTGAGTCCTGTCATCATCCTGTGAGGACTTACCTTTTTCAGAGGGAGTTTCAGGACACCAAAGCCAACTTAAGGCTTCTGTGCATCTTGTTCAAAAGATGTATTCCCAAGTGTTGTTACAGAAATACTTCTTAAGAAAAAAGGCTTCACAAGACAATTTCAAAGTCATTTACTGCCATGCTTGACATGTCAATGTCATTTATGTGCTTGTCTGTTGCAAAGGTTGCTCTTCACTTTTGGGTTTCAAGGATCTCAATGGCCTCAAAGTCCTGGGGAAGAGTCCATTTGGTTTCCTCAGGAAAACACAATTCCACAGCTTCCAGTTAGATACCAATAACATGAAGCAATGGATCAGAAGTTTGATGGAAAAGCCATTTTCCATAAAATGGAAACGTTAATGGATGTTAAAGTTGAATGGATAAAACTTTCTAGATCTCAGATGTCTTCTGTTCAGAGACCTTCGTATTTTGAGCTCTACAGAGTTTACTTTAAAACCCTTTTCCCTTTTTATTTTAAATCTAGTACATGCAATATGAAACAACTAGCTGCTTGGATTTAACAAAGCCACCTGAAACACGTGCCAGCACTGCCATTGGTATTAATGACCTTTTGATTATGAAGAGACACTTTAAAATATTTCTCTTTTTTCCATGTATTTGGCTGATTCAGTAGGAAAAGCTCTTCCAAAGCTTACAAAGACCTGTTTTAAATGTATTCATATGAGTTATAATTTGGGACACTCATAAAAGTTAGGTTTTTTTCTACTGATTATTTATGCTTTGTTTAGTGCCATGTAACAGCACATACTTCTATGTTGTCTTTTGTGTTTGGGAAAACAAAGCTATTGTTAGCACAAACAACACTTTTCTTTTCTTGTCTGTATAAAAATGCAAAATCATTAAAACATTTTTTCAAGTTATTGGCCAAAATTTCCCTGAAGTGAGATGATTTAGTAATACACATAAACTTCCTCAATGGAAAAAACAAGTTGATTGCTGTCTGTTGTTATTAAAAAGTTACCAGCATCCACACAATATGCATCTGCATCCTACACACACCCACAACAAGATGTCAGAAAAGCAGAAAAAAATTAGAACAGAGTAATTCAAGCAGAGAAAGAGTATGAGGAGGTCTCTGGTTGCTTCTCGTGTCCCAATAGGGTCAACTCAGGTCCGACCCAGTTGCTCAGGGCTTGGTCCTCTCAGGTCCCACAAACCTCCAAGGTTGAAGATGGCACAAGCTGGAGGCACAACTCCAGTACAGTCTGGACCACTCTACTTCCAATTCTGGTCTGTTGGCCCTTTTCCTCCTACCCCACCCCAAGGAATAACAGTGTCCCCTGCCCTCCTGGCCACGTCCTTGCTCCACAGGATGTGGCTGGCTCCAGCACCTGAACCTTTTCCCCAGGGCTGCTGCCCAACCAGCTCCACACCCCTGAGATACATTCCTGAGGGAGCCAAGCCCCACGTGCTGCCCTTGGGAACCCGAGCTTGCAGGGCTGGGCTGGACAGGGCTCAGGGCACGGGCAGGGATGCTCTGTGACCACTGATCATGGTCCTCATCAAGCTATTCATCTGCTTTCCAGCGCAGCCCAGTTTTAGCTGTTACTAAATGAAGCTGTATTTTTTATTTACATACAGATTCAGAAGCCCTGTTAGTGTATTTAGGATAACAAACAACAGCAGTCTGTGATGCCATGAGAAAGAGGAGCTGCGCTGAGGCTGTGTGATGAGGGGCAATGCTGGCCAGAGCAACTGCTGACTTGTAGCTGACATCTTCAAAACAACCATCCAGAGAAAGCAACGATCTGGCTAACATCAATAATTAACAGGTAACATAAAAATGTTCAAAAGGCACAATAAAGCAGGATCCGGTCTGCAGCATTCCTGTTTCAGATCCCAAATGCACGAAGGAGAAACTGCAGTAAGTCGTATCCTATGAGCAGCTCTTACTGTGGATAAATATTATGATCCATAATTATTATTTGTTGTATACTTCTACAGTTATCCCATCTACAGAGCTTGCACTTCCACGTGATTTCTCTGAGTGGGGGAGAAGATACTACTGCAATATTAATTACTTGCAAATTGTGCTGGGATAACATTTTACCTTCTAAAGAGAAGTCATATATAATGTCACTGCTGCTTGCACCAGGGACAAGGTGGCATTTGTAATGAGAACCCTGCACAGGTTCTATAAAACAAAAGCTGGAGAGTGCAATTCGTTGTCAGCCCTTCTGCCAACCCACAAAGTATAGCTGACTCTGGAGGACTTCCTAAGGAGCTCACATTTAACTGATAATCCTTTCTATGACACGCTGAAGGTTGGAACAGTTGCACAGATTTTAAACCATCAGGCTGATCTCAATTTAGGAAAGTTCTGCCCCTCCCACCTCTGAGTGAAATAAGAGGAATGGCAGCATCTGAAAATGGAACGAGATGAACTTTAAAGTCCTTTCCAACCCGAACCATTCTATGGTTCCATGGGTAACAGCAAGTCTTAAATTCCTAAAATGCATCAACAGAAGCTTGTATTAACTGAGTCTTTTTTGAGATGTGAGAAAATTACCCTTATTTCACACAGCTGCAACTGCCTACATGGAACAGTTTTGGTTGGAAGAGACCTTCAAGATCATCAGGTCCAGCCATTCCCCAGCACTGCCAGGTCACCACTGACCCATGTCCCTCAGCACCACAGCTCCACATCATTTAAATCCCTCCAAGGATGGTGACCTCACCACTTCCCTGGGCAGCCTGCTGGTATTAGGTACCTATTGATATCTATCAGATATCAGATGGTAGCCTCCAGAATGACTGAGAAATTGGGCTGACACAACTCTGGTGTGAAACACTGGGGTTGTGGCTTCAGCTGTTGTTCTGCTCATCAGTTGCTCAGTATCCCCATGAACAGCACATTGATGTTGGGAATGTGCACAGAGGCCTTTCCAGCTGTTTCCCCCAAAACCCCAGACACCTCAAACCAGACCCACCCATGTAACTCACCTTCACATCTAGCAACTCAAAGTTTGCACTCAGGGCCCACTGAAACCAAACCACAAAGTTTTGAGAGGATCAAATACAGCAACAACTGACAGCACAGATGTTTCTCTCCTAGAAAGCAAATCCCTTCCTGGCACCATGGGCCACAGGCACTAGCTGGTTTAATTAGCTCTGCTCAATTTAGGTTTTGAACAGTAAAATACTAGTTTAGCCCTCGTGCACACAAACAGAGCTACCCCAGAATGCAGGATGCTCATTTCCTAGGGATTGCTGCTGAAATTCCTTCTCTTTGTGCCCGTGTCTCAGCGAGACTAAAATTCCAGTGGGAAATGGATGAAATTCATTAACCATCTTTTATAAATCATGTATTGTTTTGCTCCTTGGATGGCTGAGTATACTAAAGATGTTAAAAAATAAATGAGTGTACTTTGGCAAGATTGTGTTGGGGTATCACCTCGTTCTGAATAATATTTACATGATTTAAGAACAGGCCATTCCATTGAACTGAAAATGTGAGTTTATCGTGGAGTTAAAGAAGACTGAAAATAATTAATGCAGACATACTGAAACAACAGGGTGAAGGGCTAATCCTCTCATATTTGGAATAATAAAAAACTAAATCATTTCAGGTAGCTGCCAAACTAGCTGACTCAGGAGACTGAAAAAAAATGTTGATTTTTTTTTTTCGTTCCATGCTTTTAATTTTAATATAGATCAGAGGTTTGAATGCATAATACCAGATGATTAGAAAACTGGCTGTTTCCTAGCTCAAGCAGTAGGAAAGATTACAAAACTCTTTTTTGTGAGTGCACAGTGCTCCTATTCTCAACATTAGCTCGAATATTATTCAGGTCCCTACTTCTTACCAGGACTTCCCAGGCAACTATGGGAACATCTGAAGCATATTTCTTGTTCTTCTGTCAGCAGCTCTCAAGTTCCCACTGATCCCTGAGCCCTTGTGCAGCTCCTGCTGATGCTGATACTGCAAGTTCAGGCCTGCAGATGACTGTTAACATTATAAGAGTTATTTTCTACCAGCTACACACCAGCTTGGGTCAGGATGCTATTAGCATAGAATCACAGAAGGGTTTGGGTGGGAAGGGACCTTCTAGGTCAGCTGGGCCAACCCCCTGCAGGGAGCAAGGTGGATACCTGGATGCCACAGCAGGTACAAAGCCCAAACTGAAGCCTTGTTTGCAAAGGACAACGGATCATTTTGGATGAAGTCTCAAACATCACAATCAAGTGGGGTGTTACTCATCCAGAAACATAAACTGCAGTCTTAGGAGACGTGTTTGCTTTGCCATCTGGCACCCAAGCAGCACATACTGCAGCTGGCTAACGTGGAGAGGGAGCCAGTTGTCATCACCTGAGTTGCCAACTTGCAGTGAACACTAGTCTCCAGGATTGCCACCCAGCAGACATGTTTGTATACTATGAGGAAGGGAATACATAACAAGCAATCTTTGAGGAAAGCTGAAAACAGGAAATTAAGAAAACCTCTTTAACTATGCACATGTTCTCCCAAGGAACAAGTGATAGAACAAGAGGAAATGGCCTCAAGTTGCACCAGGGGGGGTTTAGGTTGGATATTAGGAATAATTTCTTCACTGATAGGGTTGTGCAGGGCTGTGCCAGGCTGCCCAGGGCAGTGGTGGAGTCCCCACCCCTGGAGGGGTTTCCAAGCCCTGGAGATGTGGTGTGAGGGACACGGGGCAGTGGGGACCTGGCAGGGATGGGGGAACAGCTGGATTTGATAATCTGAAAGGTCTCTTCCAATCTAAATGATTCTATGTATTGAAAAAGAGAAAACACAAGACTCCACACATACAAATCTCTCATGAAAACTAGTAGGTGCCCATGATGGGAAGAATAAATACATTTCTTGTGTTGGTAATGGGAAAACCTAACAGGGAACTATAACCCACAGAAAGTCTTGTCACACAATAGTTCAGATGTTGCAGCTGCAGCTTGCCTTAAAAAAAAATGTCAAGTGCTCACTAAAGGGGAAAAAGGTTTCAGATTCTCATACAAGAGCTGATAGATACGTGAGCTGCTTTGTCAGTTTTATGTTGTAGCTGGAAAGGTAAGCACCTGTTGCCTGAGGAAATACAACCCATTTCTGGATGCAAGGACAATCCACATTACTGAAATGAGCAGCAAAGAAGAAAAAGGAAAATGAAAGATGAAAGATGAACGTGCCAGCAAGGGGCTTGCTGAGTGGCTGGTAGAAAAAAAAAAAAAACAACTGGAAAATACCAGATCCTTTTTTGTGCTAATGAGGAATCTCAAACACAGAAAATAATCCTATTTTTATATCATAAAAATAACCAACAGCAAGAAGAAAGGAGATGGCTAAAAGATACATTTTTTAAAATGCTGTTTATGTTTCTGCCCATCTAAAGTGATCACTCTTGATTTATTGGTGCAGAATATATTGCTGCAGCAATTGAAGTGATGATAATAGCCCAGGAAAAATGTTGATGCTGTTAGTTTGATGATTGATTGAAGCATCACTGAACCAGCGAAGGGATTTATCAATGTGCCTCTGAACTTTGTAAATGATGCTTCTGGAAGTCTGTAAACAAGCTAAACTGGAAGGGAACTGCCAGCACCTCCCACTGCTGAGATGCAGAAGGACTTGTCTGGAGTATTGTTCCAATTAGGGATGATTAACTGTGATAAGGACCCAAGCAGTGCCACAAGGAGGCAGATGGGGCTGGTCAAGCATGGGAGAGCTAAAGTAAAAACTTCAAAATGGGTTTGTGGGGCCAGTTAGCAAGGCTGGATGGACACAAGGAGACACAGGAGATGTTCTGAAGTCCCAGCAACCAGCCTGGCTATAAACACCACAGAACCACCACTCCCCCTGGCTTCTCCTTACCCATCAATTGCTGTTACCATGTGATTTTGCTAGTTCCTTATTCTCTCAGTTTACTTGGTCTTCTAAAAGCATTTTGGGCTTTTGCACCAAAGCCAAAATTCTCTGATCAGCACAGCTACTTATTTTTTGTGTGTGTGTGCTAAGTGTTGCATGAAAAGAAACAAAGAGTTTTGTTAAAAATTAGTAAACAAAGACTGTTGTCTCTCAGTCTCCACTACATGCAGCAGGACCTGTGTTTTTACTCAGTATCCACAGAATGTTCATGCAACTGTACAGCCCTTAACAAGAGGTATAGAACTGAAAAAAAAAAAAAAGAGAAAGCAGCACGTTTGCAAAGATAAAGGTAAAAAAACTGCAGGCATGTGATGATCCTTGAGGACTCAGAAGCCAAGGCACTTGTCAATCTGCATTTCTGACATTTCTGCCCTTTCTTCTCAATTATAGACCAAGGCTTTACAATTTGTAGCCTGGGCTGCTGTTAATGGCTGATTACTCCAGTGAGCACCATTGCAGAGCGAGGGCTGACTCCCAGCTTCCACATTCATGTCAGAAAGTGTGAATCTCAGTTTTTGTTTTTATTGATACTGGCAGATAAAAGGACAAAAATAATCATCAGAAGTGCTAAAACAAGACAACAAATAGAAGAATCCCAGAGATTTTGTAACTCTGGGTAGACCTGTCAGATGAATGCTTGAGCTGACAACAGATGAGTGCTGCACTTCAATACACAGAGATCCTTCACATGTTGTCAAACTTCATAACAATGCAGATTCAAGCAAATTAGTGCTTTTAGCTGCTCTTGTGGTGCTTTGGATTCAGCCTCAGTGTTCAAGCCACAGGAAGCCAGGCTGGGGCATTGGGGGGTGTGCTGGGTGTCAGGTGAGCTCCACCACTGACTTGTGCCAATGACTCTACACCACACAAGGCAGCAAAATGGTTGGGCACGAGCTCAGGTCCCAGAAACCACAAGGGGTAATCACTCCTTTCTCAGCTAATGAGTCCTGCTGCCATGCAGGAGCAAAGCTGAGCTAGCAGATTTGTGCTGCTGAAACACAGGGCTCCCTGGTTTCCCTCTTCCCTCCCTTCACTGCAGCCTCCTGGACTTCTCCTACGAACCAGGTCAACACACAAGCCAGGGGAGAATTAAAAGGAGACCTTTCCCTGCCAGGTGAAAACCACAGATGAAGGATTTGACAAGTGCTGAAGCAGGGAAGGTGGAGAAGGGAGAGGAGGAGAAGAGGAGGAGAAGGGGAGGAAACCAGGACCTTGTCTTCCTGCAGGGACAAGCTGTAGGACTCACGTTTCCTCAGCCCCGGCAGACCACAGGGCTCACCTGACCTGCTAGAACACATCTCCACCAAGACTGGCCTGTTGGCTGCAACTCCAGTGTCTCCAGTTCACAGTAAAGACATATCATCTGACAGGGAAAAAAATCAACTGACCTGTCCGTATCTCAGCTTGGAAGAAAGACAATTAACTCTATTTCACCTTCTGAAAAGGAGAGATCTTTATATTACCAGTAGTTTTCAGCATGACTGTGGTAGTTGAATGGATTAGCAGAAAGCCCCAAGATGGATTTCTTTTTAGGGTGGAGAAGAGGAAATCAATGCACACATCAAACAAAACTTTACATTTAGATAAGTGAAAGAGAGCAATGGAGTCATACTCAAGGAGGGAAAAACAGAGGAGTTCTCTCTTTCAAGCAAAAATAGAATGGGAAACAACTTGTTCTGGGATTTTGGCCTCCAAAAAGTGTGTCCTTCATCAGCAAAGGGAAAACCACTCCAGTTTGCCATAAAGTGTTCTGTCGGGTCACATTTTGCTGCACTCAAAGACGTCACGTTGGCCATGACAGGATAAATGCCACGACACAACCACCCAATGCCCAGAGCTCCAGCCAGCAGACACCAGCTCTCCTCCCTGCCCACCACCGACTGGCACCCTGGGCAGGAAGCAGCTCACCTGGATTTTAAAGTAATACTGACTAGAAAGCGCTGGGAGGTTGTTTGGAGGAGCTGCTGCCCACACACTGTCAGCAATCCCCTGCTCACTCCTAGTTCCTGAAGGTCCCTGGTGAGAAGAAGGGCAAAACTCTCAGGCTGGTGACCCAAAAAAACTCCTCTCAGGTGTAAACTGCTACGGAGTTACTCCCAGATTTCCACAGGCACCGATAGCAATCTTTTGTTTCTATTTTAGAAAAAAAAATAAAATTAAAAGAAGGCTGAATTAATTTGAAAGGAAAAGCAGCCACCATTTACATAGTACCTGACATTCAGGAAATGGCTGTTTTTACTGCAGGGAGCTGAGAGCCCGAGGACAAATAAACAAATAGGCACAAGAAAAGAGAGGAGATTAAACGCAGAGCTTTTTCTATATATACATACAAATTATTTACAGGAGGTGCCATGAGAGAGGTATGCCTTTGAGTTGGAGGCCTCAGTGCACAATTAACCCAGCTGACTGGCACCTCAATTACAGCACCAGGGTTACCCAAGGCGGGCACCAGGATCCTCACGGCTCCCATCTCGCCGCGGCCTCCCGGCGGCATCTTGGAGGCATCTGCTCTCTCTTTCTGTGCCAAAATGCCTTGGCATCCCTCTGCAAATCAATGGCAAGAAAAGGCTCGAAGAAAGGAGAGGAGAGGCTGGAAGGAACCCGAAGTGAAGAGGAGGAGATGAAAGAAAAATGGGAGTGAAGCATGGCTCAGATCAGAAAAAGCTCAGGAAAAACAAAAGAGGCTTCTCCAGGTGTCTCAGGCAGCTTCTCCCACTGGCAGAAATCTCTGCTGCCTTCTCCTTGAAACATTTTTTGTTAGTTTGTTTTCAGGTTTGGGATTTTTGAGGGCTTTGGTTTGTTTTGTTTTGGTTTTTTTTTGTTTTTAGCCAGATTTCATGGGGTAGAAGGGAGCAGAAAGGAAGAACAAGCATATTTTAAGATTCCCTGAAAGTAGAGAGGGATCTGTGGGCTCAGTTTCAAGGGTAGTGGAAATAAGGATGGCCTAAGCCATTCCCCATATCTGTCACTTGACACCACTTTCCTCCTTCACCCCTCCCAAATCCCAGTTTTTCATGCTTAGACTAGGGCCTGGCTCCTTTTAACCCTATTTATGTTCCTTACAGACCACTTTATCTGCAAACCCCCCAAGGTATTGGGTTCTTTAAATGTGTTTTTTATTACTGAAAAATGGTGCAGCTCTGAATTCACTGAACTCTAATTTTCAGACTTTATGCCTACAAGTGCAAAGCTCTTTGCCATCTGGAGCCAAGTGTTAACATAAGTGTTGATGCTTTGCAATGGACTTGCTTGAGAAGAATTAAAATGTTAAGACTTGATATATCTGGGAGTCAAGCATCTAAGATTTTTTAAGGATCTGCCCTGATTTCTTTGGGGTGTGGAAATTCTGTGTTCTTTCAGAGCCTAGCCAGGCAGAACTTGAATGAGCATTAACACTTCCCTATGAGCAGGGCAGGGAGGGGATCCTGCCCCTCTGCCTCACCATAGGGAGACCCCCCTGCAGTGCAGGGGGTAGGACTAGGTGACCTTGAAAGGTCCCTTCCCACCCAAAACGTTCTGTGGCTCTATGATATAATACATAGAACAAAATATTTACAAAACCAGCAATTTCACAGGAAAAAAAAAATACTGTTGAATAAAACAACCCATTAAGCTCAAATCTCCAGATTTTGGGGTTGGACTAGGTGACCTTGAAAGGTCCCTTCTCATCCAAAACGTTCTGTGGCTCTATGATACAATACATAGAAGAAAATATTTACAAAAACAGCAATTTCATGGGAAAAAAAAAATAAATACTGTTGAATAAAATAACCCATTAAGCTCAAATCTCCAGATTTTTGTATAATTTCAATTTGAAAACATTGAAAATCTCAAGCAAATCCAAAATAACCCTCAGTAATCCCTTTCCCTCCCTGACAACATGGCAGTTGGTCTAAAAAGTAGCGTGACTTTGCTACGCTGAACAAATTTCCCAACTCCTGAAGTTCCAGAGCATGTGTTCAAAGGCTGGCACCTACGGGGGCACAGCAGGTTCTGCTCTCACAGAGCCACAGAACAACAGAACCCTCTCTGTGCCCCGCTGCCCTGTGGCAGAGCCCAGAAACACACACTGCCCGCTGCCACGGCGCTCGAGGGGTTAAAGCAAAACGGTTGGATTTGTCAAGCTATTTCTGCATTGTCTAGCCCAGTTGTTTGTTCTGTGGTGGATGCTGCAGGGTATCAGTCACTCTGCAGGAGAGGATGTCCAGGCAGTCCCACACTTCGACAGTGACTGGCACCGTCGGTAAGTCGTTCTGTCAAGGACTTGGTCTGCAGCAAAGCAAAGGAAATTGTGTGATGGCTTGAAATCAACTGGAGCATTTTGGATCAGATAAAATGATCAGTTATGGCTTGTTAATACCACTCAGTAGCACTTTGGACACGAGGTTTCCAGCTCGCTTTGCTGGGGGTGGTTTCACAGTGAGGCAGATCCTCTCTCGTTTTTAAGCGGACCAGCAGCACCCTCTCTGATCTCTGGTACTTTCAGTGCAAAGCAGGGAAGTAAAATGGTTTTCCTCACGTTTGTCTTTGCTCAGCCCAAGCTAGCACCTCCTGTCACGTAGCTCTGTGCACACAGCATGAGGGATCTGTGGAAACCACGGGGAGAAGTGGAGCTGCAGTGGTCAAGGTTTGGGGATTCTGGCCAGGTCCTGTACAAAATAACCTGAGAGACCAGGCTATGGATTTTAGAGCTCTTAAAGAGTGTTTGAATGTCAGGCCACAGAGGAAGCAATTTTTTTGGTGCAACAGAAAGCCAAAATCACACATTTTGCTGGCCAGATGTTGCCCATGTCATAGACATCCATGTCCCACCAAAGGTACCTGGCAGCAGATATCAAAGCCTACAGAGATTGGTTTGCAGTGTTCAGCCCATAGCTACTACTTCCTAATCAGTACTGGTACAATTTTTTCATACTACACATAGGATCTATTTCTAATTTACTGCCTGACAAGACCTCTGGGAAGTGAGTTATGTCAGAGCTGTGTGAGAATTTGTGCTGAGTCCATCTCTCCAGCTTCCCTCTCCTAAGCACTGGTAAAGCCAATGGAAGACAAGGAGGGGAATGAATAGTGCCAATGAAATAATCAAGTTTTCTGCTAATTGGCTTTAGATAGCAGCGGGGTAACCTCTCCACAGCTCCCTCTAGTCAAAGAGGAAAAAGAGGAATAACAGATCAAAAAACAGTTTAACATGTAGAAGCTGGTGCTGTGGCCAAGGCTGCACAATGGCAGTGGTTCAAACTATATTAAGAGAGAGATTTCATCCCACTTTGAAATCTTTCAGGGAAAGCCTTTAATTTTGGCCCATAAACACTCCAAATGATAATCCAGAAGATTATGAAAACTGAGGTGAGGATAATTATTTCAGATATACAGCAAAGCTCTGCAAGGATTTAGAGAATTATGATTATCAGTTCACGTTGATAACCAACGTGGTCTCCTTGCCATGCTCTGATTTCCCCTAAACTTGGGCATCAAACACACTCTTGGAAATAATTTTAACCAGCAAGCTACTGGCAAACTAGGCACAGAAAAAGAAAAGTAAAACAGCAGGGGCTGTAGAGGTGGATATGAGAGGAATAATTAGAAACATTTCAATTAAAAACATATAGTCAAGCCAAGCAATACCTATGGGCAATATATCTGTCAACACACACATGAGGGATGTAAACAGAAAGAATGGAAAGCAAAGATTTAGTGCAACTCACTGGGCATAGCTGGGAGTGATGTGATTAAATTAAGAAAGATAATTCAGGTTGAATCTGAAGAACAATTTCCTGACAGTGAAATGTTGCAGCTTCAGACTATCTCCCAAGCAAGCAGTTAATCCCCATTCTTTAAAACATGACTGGGCAAGAGCCCTCGTACATACAGAACAGGGAACATTGCTGCTTTTGCCAAAAGATGGATTAGAAAATGAAGTAAGCCTTTAATTTCTTTAATATCTGTGAAACCACCACCCCAGTGGGGACAGTGTAATGGTGAAACTGAGAGAAAAAAAGAGCTGGGCAAGAGGCAGATCCAGCTTAAACTCAGAGTTTTATGGGTTTCTTGCAGCAAGTATTTTAACATTAATATATATGAAATAAAAAGTGATGCTAAGGAGAGGGGGTGAAAGCCCTGGGTAGGAGCTCAGCATACCCCTAAGTAATTTATTGTGGTAGCTTCCCCAGACTTTCCACATAGCTGTACCCCAGCCCATGGCAGTACATCCCTCCCTGGATCATGCTCTGCTGGGTGCTGGTGCTCCACGTGTTTTCCTCTTCCAGCTGCCCTTAAACCCAGGGTCAAGCAGCACAACTGAGTGAAGACCAAGGCTGCACAAGACCCTTTTCTGGAGCAGCTCTGGCAGTGAGGCGTGGAGCCCTTTCCCTGCCCCGCTCCCTCGGGTGTGCAGTGCAAGCTCCCAGCTCCATCCTGCAGCCCAGCCAGCTTCTCCCCATCCCCTCCACCCTCCCTCCACCACCAAAGTCCCAGCAAAGACTCATTGAGTCTCATTATCCTGCTAGCAAAAACTAGCTAAGTCTCATTATCCTGCTACACAAATTAAATCAACTAAGGAGAGGCAAACTTAAGAGCTTTGCCCAAGGTTACAATCATATTCAGAGGCAAAGCCAAGACTAGATCTGGAATCCTGCTTTCTCCTGTAATGTTTAGACTACAGCTCCTGCAGCAAATGCTTTCACACTTTATAGTGTTTACTAACTTCATAATGTCTGCTAACATGCTGCTCTGCCTCGGAGAAGCTACGCGAGAAAGAATTTAATCAATGGAAAATAAATGCACTTATTAGGAATTACACAAGGCAGCACTTCACACAGCAGCTCAGAGCACTTGGACAGTTTCTATTGTTTCAGGAGAGGGCCAAGAGTTTCGGTATTGCTGTGAGGAAGAAAATCACAGGGATTATTCAGGCTTCGCTTGGAAGGTGCTAGAAGTGCAAAGCACCATCCATCATCTTTATGGTGCATCGCATCACCCGAGGCATGAAGTAATCATCTAAAAATGCACTGCCTGACGTGACCATGGGGTGTAATCAATAGCCTCTACGATCAGAGAATATTAAGAAAAATCTTTTATTCTACTGATGGCTTGTTTTTATACCAAGATGTCCATTATCAGGATGGCACCACTGGAGGACTTACCTGACGTGGATGGAGAAGTACTCATTTTCGAAATAAAACTGCATGGCTCAATAACTCTGTAAATCTTCACCGAGAGGCTCGGGTGGGCTCTGTACCTTCAGAATTAACTCTTGGAGGAGAAAAGAGCTAGTGTCAAAAATCAGCCCTCTGTGCATCTGCATCTAAGGTTTGCCAAGTTCATGTTTCTAGCTATGCATTTCAAAATATATCGAAAGAGAAAAATAAGTTTTTTTTACAAAACCAGCAATCTCAAGTACCAGCTAATGCACCCTCAGAGATGATGCCAGCCAGACACAGCTCAGAAAGGACCATCCGCTGCTCTGGCTGAAACAACAACTAACGTTGAGGCTTAAGCATATTTTTCTGTCTTTGTGATTCACTTCACACAAAACCAGAAGCTGTTTCTGAAATGAAAACTCGCAGAAACCGATAGTTTTGAAGGACACAGAACACCACTTCAGTGACCCATTCAGGCCAGGAACATCGTGTGCAAACGTCCAGAGTGCCTCAGGTTCCTCACTGAACTGCCACAGACCGTGATGTACAGAAGAAAAATGAACTATTTTGGAATATACAGACAGGGATTCTAGGATTCTACCTTGGCAGCACTGGGTTAAAGGTTGGACTTGATAATCAGAAAGTTCTCTTCAGAGATGGGCTGGAGGTGTCCTTCGGGACTATACAGACTGTGAAAATCTGTGTTGGGTCTGGGATGGGAGGCTGTGGGTCTCTTCCTACTGTTTCTGGTTTCTAAAGGTCAGAGTCAATTCATGCTCAAGCTCAGGTGAGACACAGGTTGACAGGCAAAGTTTCTTGAGTAGGATCACTCAGGAGGCCAACCCTGTCCTGGGCTGCCCCCCAACAGCATGGGCAGCAGGGCAGGGAGGGGATCCTGCCCCTCTGCCAGCTCTGTAAGACCCCCCTGCAGTGCTGGGGCAGCTCTGGAGTCCTCAGCACAGCAGAGCCAGGGAGCTGCTGGAGCGGGGCCAGAGGAGCCCCAGCAATGCCCCGAGGGGGGCACCCCTCTGCTGGGAGCCCAGCAGGAGAGAGTTGACAGGACAAGGGGTGATGGCTTTAAACTAAAAGAGGGAGATTTAGACTGGAGAGAAGGAAGGAATTCTTTACTATGAGGGTGGTGAGTCCCTGGCCCAGGTTGCCCAGAGAGGTGGTCGCTGCCCCATCCCAGGGGAGGTTGGATGAAGCTCTGAGCACCCTGCTCTAGCTGCAGGTGTCCCTGCTCCCTGCAGGGGGTTGGACCAGATGATCTTGAAAGGTCCCTTCCCACCCAAACCACTCTGTGATTCATTGATCCCAGTCTGTCTTGCTACTATAAATATGACAGCAGTCATTCAAAGCTGTATCAAATTTGGAAATCTCTTTGTCCCTCTGAACTTCTTCCTATACTACTACAGAGTAGGCAGCAGAGAGCGTCCAAATGCACGTGGCCCAAATTCAGGCTGCACACAACCCCCTCAGCCCAGAAATCTTATGTCACACAGCCACAGATATTGCAGAATGGTGTTTCCCTTCTGTAACTTTTTCACACGTGATCAGACTCTCTCACTCTCATTCTTTTTTCACTCTTGCAAAATCCTCCCAGCTTAAATTGCAGTCTTTGGAGCCAACACGTCTGGCTGGAGCTGCTCTGTCATTCATAACCTTATTATGCAAATAAAACATAGACAAGCTGTAAGTTCCAATTGAATCCAAACACCCTGGAGCATCCAATAAATGGAGACATCTAAAAAACAGAACTCCACGGATGACACACATTTGTCATCCAGCTGAGAAATCTTAGATAGAAAGATGAATAAGAGTGAATTTACAAATGTCAAGATGCTTCAGGATCCTTTTCCCCATTTCTGTTGCTTCAGGGAAGAGTTGAGACCCAGAAAAAAAAAATGGCAAGCTCTGTTTGCACTTCTTGCTGTCCCTGCAAGCTGATCCAGGGAACAACAGGCTTAACTTGGGATTTAGGATTTTTTTCCAAATATTTCTTAGATTCCTAAATGAGAGATGAAGAAGTTCAGCAGACCTATTTTAAACTACACCACTACACTTCATCCGCTTCTCAAAAGGAAACAAAAAGGTTTCAAATGAAAGAAACAAAGAAAAGTTGACAAAAGTTAATTACATCAACATTTTCTGAATGTTTTTAAAGTGTGGTTATCATCAGACCATGGACTGAGACCTGTCTGTACAGAATACCCATGCAAGAATAACTACTAATTTAGACAATGTATTTTGGTGATCCCAAACATGGAAAAGACTGTGAGCTACAAAATATCAATTAACTTTACTAGCTAATGGAAGAGATTCTGATCAGTGTTGTTAATTTAGCCATGATTTATTTAATAATTTGTTACTATTGCTAATATTAACGAAGAAATTACTAATTATAATATTAATGAGGTCGCAAGGCATACAAACAATAAAAGACACTGATTAAGCACGTCAATAATTTACCAGCTTACAGAAAAATCATGCTGAATTTCTGGATTTGCCCTCTGCCTGCCATTTCTATTATTATAGCAAGGTGAAATGGGTGTTTAGAAGGCCAAGGAAGCAATTTAAGGCTTGATATGCAACCTTGTCATCTTGCAACACGCCTGAAACTTGCTGGGATGTCTTACTAGTACAGACTGGTCCATAAATACCATTGATTACAATCATTTAGGTGGGATTCAAAATGCTGCTTGAGGTAACCAGAAGGCTTTTTTAGGCAAGGATGCAGTGCTGAGAAGGGATAGTGATGATGGCTGCCGCAAAATGAATGTTTAGAGAGGTTTGCAATTGCTCTTGGATCAAAGTCAAAGGCTCTATCAGTCACTTGCAAATGCAGTGGATGGAACATTCCTGCCTCACACCGAGGCAAAACAGCAGCAAAGATGAGCAAGTCAGGGCCAACCCAAGAAGACTGAAGGATTTCAGGCAAATTCAGTGATTTATGTTTGGATTTTTATTCCAGGTGTCCTGGGACGTCTCCACTGCAGTGTTGGTATCTGGGTTAGCCCAGCTGGGGTGTGAGCAGCCAGCTCCACAGGTCTGTGCAGCTGCTCAGATCCCAGGGTATGGAGCTGGCAGGGCCCCCAGGACTGCAGAATCATAGAATGATTTGGGTTGGAAGGGACCTTTAAGGGTCACATAGTCCAACCCCCCTGCAGTGAGCAGGGACATGTTTAGATCCTGGGGCACTTGAGCTCCTTACCTTCCAGGAGGTTCCCTTACTTTTCCCCAGCAACAAAAGCACCTTCCTGAGAAGCCCACATCTATTACTTTGTTCCTGCTAGTCAGAGTAGAATTATAAATGATTAAGATCACCAAGAATGACAATTTCCAGACCCTCAGCTGCTCTGGTAAATCAGCACAGCTCCAAATGCTTTCAGACCACCAGATCAGTTTACACCAGAAGAGAGCATGGCTTTGTCTACTCGTGGCTGAGTTCCTGCAGGGCTCCTTACCCTGGAGCAGCCACAGGTCAGCAGTGTGCTGGAGGTCTGGTTTGACACAGTTGTTGTTACTGCCATGCTTACCAAGGCTGTTGGTAGCTCCCCTTCCTCCCAACACAAAACAAGGGCTACGACAGCAACAAGGAGGTGAGATAAAATCAGATTATCATCTTATTTCCTGTCTCCAGAGGTTTGCAGTGGGTTTACCACTGGAACAGGTCTGCTGACTTCTGCTGGCCAGAGTTGCTGTGCTATCAGGAACAGGAGCACTCGGTGGTGTTACTTACAAGTATCCACAATAATCATTACAAAACATCATGGTTTTTTTTTTTTCCAAGCATATTCCACCATGTAAAGATGCAGGAAGAGAAGTCTCCTGTGTTTATGACCACTGGAAAAGCATGATGGACTGGTCCTGACATCACTCTGGTTTGTAAAGTCTAAGCTTAGCTGCAATTACAGTGACCAAGCCACCCTGTCTTGGTGGCTAGTCTGCCACAGCTCGTGGACTAGGCTGAGCCTGCCCCCAGCAGTGGGCCCAGCACCACTGCCCCAGGCACCTAGCAGGGCTAACCATGTGCAGGGACCCTGGTGTGGCAGGTAGCAGCACCAGAAGAGAAGGGTCACAGAATCCCAGAATCCCAGCATGGTGGGAGTTGGGAGATGCCTCTGGAGATCATCTCATCCAACCCCCCTGCTCCAGCAGGCCACCCAGGTTCACTCAGGTTGCCCAGGGTCACATCCAGGTGCATTTGAAATCTCTCCAGAGCAGGAGACTCCACAGCCTCTCTGGGCAGCTGCTCCAGGCTCTGCACCCTCACACCAAAGAAGTTTCCCCTCCTGTCCAGGTGGAACCTCCTGGGTTCCAGTTGGTGCCCATTGCCCCTTGTCCTGTCCCTGGGCACCACTGAGCAGAGTCTGGCCCCAGCCTCTTGCCCCCCGGGGCCCTTTAGCTCTTGCTCAGCACTGCTCCAGCATGGATCAGATTCCCTCTGAGCTTCTCCTCTCCAGCTCCACAGCCCCAGGGCTCTCAGCCTGGCCTGGCACAGAGATGCCCCAGTCCTCCCATCATCCCCATAGCCCCTCTCCAATAGTTCCTTTCTCTTCTTTCCCTGCTCTCCACCCTTCATCTACTGCTCCTTCCCTTCTACTTTACTGATACCTCCCTTAATGACTTAGGACCTTCTGTCCCCTTGGCACACAGAAAGCAGCTGGCTCCACCCCCTCATCCCCATGGGCCCTACGTTCCTGCAGGACAGGGAGCATTTATTGCTCTGTGTGCACAGTCCCCAGCAAACAGGGGCCTCCTCCTGGGGAACCCGTGGGTTACTGCCATAAAATGAGCATTAAGAATTATTAGAGCATTAGGAGTCAGCAGAGTGCTCACTGAGGGAGGACTTCATGCTGTTACCACGTTGGTTAGTACTAGATTATCCCATTAGCCTCACAGAGTAGCAAAGAAGGTCCTTGCAACAAAAAAAAGCACCAAAAAAAGATGAAGAAAAATCTTTAAAATACTGAAAAAATAATTCCAAATGTTATTAATTATTAAATTTTATTTTAAAATGACCTTTCCTTTGATTTCATTATCTCATGTTATGAACTCAGGGGTTTTCCCAAAGCCCCAGGTCAGTCTCAGTTCCTGAGATCCTTCAGCCACAAAAAAATCTGTGGTTGACAAAACCTGAATTTCTTTCTTGTATTTAGTGGGCTCAACAGAGACTTGTGCTATTGTGTTCTGAGTTTTTACACTTCCTCTTTTTTTTTTCCTTTCCTTTTTTTTCCCAAGAATGCTGACTTCCATGAATATTATATCACATTTCCCAAAAGCAGCTATTTATTGCATCTGTTTGCCCTTTATTACACGAAAAATAGGAAGCTTGTATTTTCCTTTGCTGGGTAAAGATGCTTCATAAGTAATCTAAGACACTACTTTCGTGTTTGTTCAATAAGTATTTCAAGATGCTGCTATTTTGATAATGTGCTGACTGATACATAATTCACAGCAATGCAAAGTTTAATAATATCTTTGCACTCAAATATAAAATGAGCTCTCAATTCTGACATGCTAAATCTGGTTCTCACACATACTATGTCTCATTTGTTTTGTAAAATGATACAGAACCCCTATTACTCAATGTAACCTGTGTGTTTCTTACACCAACACATAAAAACCCCATAAATCACCCAATTCCTGCATGCATATACAGACATACCTCCTAGTTAGTGAGGCAGATGAGATGGTGACCACTCATGGACCTCCATCCATTAGACAGTGGACACTCCCTGAAGAGTGAACCTCTCCAGATGCCCTTCCCTCCCACGAAGCTCTTCACCAACCAAGGCTCCCATCAGTAAGAATTGTGACAAGGAAGCCTGACCTGATCTCCACAGGGACAATGTTGAAGGACAAGAATCACAAAGGATGGTGTAATTGCCTGGGCTTCTTGGAGACTGTCTGCTCAGCAGATGTTTGCCTGTAGCCACTGCTTATGGTTCTTAAACTTGCTGGAAATTTTGTTTTGTGATGAATCATAGGCTAGACAGAAAGATAAACTAGGGTAGGGACAGTCCCCCTGGACTCAGCACTGGGGAGGCCACACCTCAGATCCTGAGGTCAGTTTTGGGCCCCTCACTCCCAGAAGGACCTTGAGGGGCTGGAGAGTGGCCAGAGAAGGGCAACGGAGCTGCTTGGGAAGGGTCTAGAGGCCAAGTGTGGGGAGGAGCAGCTGAGGGAGCTGGGGGTGCTGAGCCTGGAGCAAAGGAGGCTCAGGGGCGACCTTCTGGCTCTGCACAGCTCCTGACAGGAGCCTGGAGCCAGGGGGGGGTCGGGCTCTGCTCCCAAGGAACAAGGGATACGACAAAAGGAAATGGTCTTTAGTTGTGCCAGGGGAGTTCTAGGTTGGATATTAGGAAAAATTTCTTCCCTGAAAGGGTTGTGAAGCTTTGGAACAGGCTGCCCAGGGCAGCGGTGGAGTCCCCATCCCTGGAGGGGTTTAAAAGCCGTGGAGATGTGCTGCTGAGGGACATGGTTTAGCAGTGGACTTGGTAGAGTTTGGTCAGTGGTTGGACTTGATGATCTTCAAGGTCTTTTCCAATGTAAACCATTCTATGGTTCTATGACAGAAGCAATTTATGTACCTTTAAACAACTGTCTTTATGTGCCTTTAAACAAATCAGATGCAACCTACTTAAAATATCTGAGGTGCTGCCTCCCCTTTTCCCCAGGACTTCAGTTTCTGAGATTCTCAGAGCCTTCCATGCATTTCTCCTCACAGTACACCGTGTGGTAGGAGGCTATCGCTCTCCACATTTAATAGGCAAAAAAGCTGAAATTTGGGAAATTTGCCACTTCCACAAAATCAGAACATTTCACAGACAAGGTTCAATTTGTGCCAAGTACGATCAGAACCCAGGAGGGTTTCTGAAGGGATCCTGCCTCATTTCTAACCATCTTCTCCTCCTGGAGACAGGATAACTACCAGGCAGGATGACAGAGGCTCCTTACAAGAATAAAACACATTTCAGCATCTGATGCTCTTCCATGAGAGGAACAAAATTCTAGCACAAAAAGCATAAAAACTTGTCTAATGGTGAAGATGTCTTGTCAGCTCCTTATATCCCCTGCCACCCTCCTCCCCACAGGTTCACAGAAGGTTAGGGGTTGGAAGGGACCTCAAAAGATCATCTGGTCCAACCCCCCACAGCCCTGCTGAAGCTGTACACTTGGTGTACAGCAGAGATTACCCAGAAGCACCAAGGACAAGCAAGAGGATCTGATGCTCTTCCATGAGAGGAACAAAATTCTAGCACAAAAAGCATAAAAACTTGTCTAATGTTGAGGATGTCTTGTCAGCTCCTTATATCCCCTGCCACCCTCCTACCCACAGGTTCACAGAAGGTTAGGGGTTGGAAGGGACCTCAAAAGATCATCTGGTCCAACCCCCCACAGCCCTGCTGAAGCTGCACACTTGGTAGCAGAGATCACCCAGAAGCACCAAGGACCAGCAAGAGGCAACACTTCATCATTTCCCTGCCTTAGCTTTGCCCTAAAACATGTAACTGGGACTGGTGCAGGGCTGGGAAGGACCTGGGAGAGATGAGATGTTCTAGGTTCAGCCACGTCCCCACACGTGGCTTTTGCCTCTCTGCTCAAGTCCTGAAGCCCCATCTGTGCCTCAGGGTCAAGTGGAGATGATTCCCCCCTGCCTCTGACAGGTCTTTGTGATGATTACTTTGTAAGCACTCCCAGATCCACGGGAGAGGCAGCACAGAGATGCAAAAGGCATTGCTAAGGCATTAAAAACACACAGTGATCTTCCCACTTGGGAGAGTTGTTTTGTAATATTTAGTTGTGAAAAACACATTTCATTTACAAAGAGAAAGTGGGGGCAGAGATACAAGAACAAAACTAGAGTCCCCCTGCTTCTCTTTGCTCCTGTCCAGAATTCATCTCATGTTGCTTTCAAGGAACTTGGATGTCCTGCCATCCACTCTCAGGTTAAATATTTCTATCTGTGGGCAGGAGAATAAATCACTGCTACAGCACTTTCTCTTCATCCCACTTCCCTCCTCTCCAATCCTCCAACTGCCTTTTGCCAGTCTCATCACAGAACCACAGAATCATTTGGGTTGGAAGAGACCTTTAAGATCATAAAATCCAACTGTCCCCCATCCCTGCCAGGTCCCCACTGCCCCGTGTCCCTCACACCACATTTCCACAGCTTGGAAACCCCTCCAGGGGTGGGGACTCCACCACTGCCCTGGGCAGCCTCTTCCAAGCCTGGATAACTCTCAAGTGGAATAAATTGTTCCTCCTGTCCAACCCAAACCTCCCCTGGTGCAACCCTTCTCAACAGCCCTGGACAACCCTTTCAAGGAAGATGTTTCTCCTAATATCTAACCTAAACCTCTCCTGGTACAACTTGAGGCCATTTCCTCTTGTCCTATCAAACAATCAGAGTTTAAATAAATACAGAAGTTAGACAACCTCATAGCAGGGATGTCTTCTGTTACCTTACTCAAGTCTGGAATATGTAGTGCTACAAAACTCATTTCAACATACTTCAGTGGGTTTCCAGGCAGCAGAGAATCCTGTGGTCAATGCAAGTGTGGCCAGTTACACCAGCAAAGAGTCTGCTCCATCAAATACAGTTTTTCACATTCTAAATTCAAGGCTTGTAATGGACCTTCCTGAACACTCCTGATTACTCTATCACAACCTAAACACTACAGCCTCTAACACTCCACAAGCAGCCATCAGCCTTCAGAAACTATTGCTGTGGTATCAATCTCTCCCCAGCTTTACATTATGAATGAGCAAGATGTAACAAATTATAGAATGTTTTAAGAAAATTAAAATGCCAAACATATTTTTCCTGCTTTGAAAAATGCTAAACAAAAATCTGGGTCTTCTGCCTCTCTGCATGCATCACTGCCAACAACTCCAACCTGATCTGTAACACCAGAAAATTACAAACAGTAGAAAGAGGGGGAAAAAAAAAACCCTGTTTGAATGAGACCTGCTCTCCCTCTGCTGCTACACGAATAAGCACATTAAAAATGTAAATAGGACTAACATAAGGACAGGGTTATGAGGAAGACAAATGATGGCAGAGGCTTCAATCATTCATGGAACAAATTGTTCAGCATCACAACTAAATGAAAACTAGTTTTCCAGCCGTTCCAGTAATTATACCAAGCAAACCTTCATGCTTTGTACCTAAAATTGTATTGAATTACCTAATTCTCCAGTCCTGGAGAGAACCCATGGAGGGTATGGCAGGAA
>NW_008617077.1:3089-4484 GCF_000691845.1 Merops nubicus | reverse complement strand
AAAAAAAACCAACCCTGAGACAATCAGAGTTTGAGCAGCAGGAGCTGGAGTTTGCCCCGGGGGATGGGGGGGGACCATGTGGTGGCACCATGGGGACAAGCCAGGTCAAGCTGTTTGTGGGGGAGCTGCTGGGGCAGCAGGTTTCAGGTTTGGCATCATTTTTAGCCATGCCTCAACTCCTTGGAAAACCATTTTTTTACACCATTATTATTATTTTTCAATTGTTTATTAATTTTTAAGTGAACACAAGACACACTCACGTTGATCTGAAAAGGTGACCTCTGCTTTCTGCTTTAAATTCCCTTGTTGCACTCCCAAAGGAAACATTAAAACCCCCCCCAAAACCCCTCCCAGCTTCTCCTTCTCCTATTGGCTTCACCCAAAAAAAAAAAGAAAAAGAGCTGTGCAAGATTAAAAAGCAAAAAATGCCCTTGTGACAAAAATTAGTTTAATCTTTTTTAAATCCTTTGGCCAGCTCTGGGCTTCACAAGGAATTTTAACACTTGTTGCACTCCCAAAGGAAACATTAAAACCCCCCCCAAAACCCCTCCCAGCTTCTCCTTCTCCTATTGGCTTCACCCAAAAAAAAAAAGAAAAAGAGCTGTGCAAGATTAAAAAGCAAAAAATGCCCTTGTGACAAAAATTAGTTTAATCTTTTTTAAATCCTTTGGCCAGCTCTGGGCTTCACAAGGAATTTTAACACGCTTTGCTGCTCCACTCTTCTCCCCTTCCTGGGTGCTGGGAGGGGGGGGAAAAAAGGATCCAGGGATGGAAAATCATCAGTGGTTTATCCCTTGCTGCGTTGAGGCTGCTGGCAGGAGCCTGGTTGGGATGTAGCCTCTCACAGCAGCTCCACTGCTGAGGTATTCTCCCCTCACCAGCCCATAATCACGTTTTTTGGACCCATTTCTCCCAAGTTTTCCAGCTGCCTGGGAGGGCTGGGTGGAGGGAAAGGAAGGTTGAGCCCAGAGGGGGGGGTAGTTTAGATGCTGGGAAAGCAAAACCAACCCAAAAAGGAATTAAACATGTTCTGAGTGTGCTCATTGGAATCCATTGCACTGTGAGATATGATTTGTTGCATGTAGCCATTAGGTATTTATGAATCTACATCTGTAATTTCTCACAACACCCAAAAAAACACCAACAAAAAGAAGAAGAAACTCTTCCCCCCTCTCCCCTCGCTCTGCCACCACCCGGATTCCTTTGATGCCCTTCACTCCACTGCCAGGATTTTTGTTTCAGGGGTTTGTTTCTTTTTCATTCAAGTTGGAAGATTAAAAAACAAGCAGTCGGATGTGTGATGCTACCAGCCACAGCCTGGCTTTGGGAAATCCATTTTCTTTTGTCCCTTCTCCGCAGAGCAGATGGATCTGCTTCCCAGCTGAGCAGCAGCCA
>NW_008617077.1:0-2906 GCF_000691845.1 Merops nubicus | reverse complement strand
AATCACCGGCAGCCTGCCGAGGCACCACCCGCCCCCAGGGGATCTCTGAAGCCCGGAGAGGGTCTCCTCTGCAAAATGGGGGCGTGGAGGGATGTTCCCGAGCCACCAGCAAGCTCCAGAGGGATTCCCAGCCGGCTGGGAGCCTGTCTGCTCCCTCTCCTGCCTGCCCGCAGGAGGGGCTGTGGGCTGCTGAGAGGAGGAGAAGCTTTGGTGGCTTCAGGGTGGCCAGAGAAAGGTCCAGGGGTGAGGAGAGGAACCTGCTCCCTTCCTCTCCTGGGAGGTTTGAGGGCTGGCTGGTACCTCAGAAATCCTGGGACTGGGAACTCTCACTAGGCTGGAGGTTAGTCCTGAGCTTGTACATCTGATCTAAGGCTTGAGTCAGGAAAGTTCCTGTCGTGTTGATCTCCATCAGGGTTAAATTATCCAGCTAGAAGAGAGAAAAAAAACCCTAGGATTTGGGGCAACAGCCCTGTCTGAGCAGCAAAGGAACCTGGAAAGCAGCTCTGCACCCCACGCTTTGCCTTCAGTGACCCCCCAGGGGACGTGCCCAGCTGCCAGCCCCTAACCCCCAGCCCATGTACCCACCACCCGGGACAAAACCCGAGGGCAGCACTCTCCAGGAGCAGCTGGGCTCGGCTGGCACCCCCCACACACCTTGGCATGAGCCTCCTGCTGCCTGACAAAGCTGTCTGCAGACAGCCTCAGCTTGGCCACCCTCGTGTCCCACGTCTCCTTCACCAGCGTCCGGATCTCGTCGGCTCTGGGGATGTTGTCAGAGGCACTTCAGAGAGGAGAGAGAGGGGGTCAGAGAGAGCTGAGAAGGGTTTTTACCTTCTAGCACCAGAGGGAGGAACGTTGGCAGCTCTTCAGCCCTCGGAGGAGGCTCTGAGGGGAAAAAAAATCCAGCCTGGTGCTTCTGCTGCTGGGGTTTCTGGGAGTTTATTCACCCGGGGAGGCTGAGGCAGCAGCTGCTTCTCTCTCAAATCCTTCTGCTCTTTCATCACCCAGCTGGCACGAGCTACACGGAGGGCAGACAACCCAAGGCAGGGGCAGAGAGGCGAGCAGAGCAGGGGGTGTTGAGTTGAAAGGGCCCCTGGAGCTGTGCCTGCTCCTCCCTGTGATTCCGTGGGGCTCTCCAGAGATGGGATCAGCTCGCACAGATGAGAGCTGTCAGGATTGCTGCAGCGTGAGGGAAGGAACCACACGCCCAGGGCATCATCTCCAGAGGAAAAGCCAAGAGTTTAAATGCCCACCCTGCTCTAATCCAGGGCTCCAAGTCAGCAGAGCCCTCGCCGAGGAAAATACCAGCCAGCACATTTCACAAGTGAAATGCCTCAGCAGGCAGGAGCTCAGCCTCGGAATCTCCCAGCTCTCCTGCTTCTCAGGCTGAGGAAAAAAGAGCTTTCCTCCTGAAGGAGAGCCAAGGAAGACGCCTGGAGGGTTTAGGGCTGCTGAACAGATTGGAGCTGTGGAGGCCTCCACGCTTCGCAGCCGCTCAATAACGCGGCGCAGCCCCAATTACCAGCCCAGGGAACCAGCAACCCCCCAGCTCCCAAAACGTGAAATCACCCCTAGAAAAGAAAAAAAACCACACTGCTGCAGCTAAATCTTGGCAGGCTGTGAAAGAAAACCTCCATTAACTCTCCCTTTCCCAGCCCTCCCCGGGGGTCTCTGCCAAGGCAAAGCTCGAGGAACGCTCCTGGGGCGGCACGGCCCCGGGTGGCCCCTGGCACAGAAGGTTTTCTACTCACTAGTTCAACAGCAGCTTGGTGAGTTCCATGTAATAGGGGCTGGGCATGGGGGTGAAGGTGTCCTCTTGACGTTCCCTGTCCCGGATTTCCTCCAGTTTTTCTAAAAAAAGAAGCAGGCACTGCCAGAGCCTTGGTGCTTTGGGTGGGTTTTCACCCCCCCAGGGGATCGGTTCTATCGGATCGACTCCATGGCCCAGCTCAGATTCATGTTTGTGCCCTTGAATGAATAAATAACTAAATATTTGGGGCAGGAATCCCTCGTGCTGCAGCTCCAGGAGCATTGGCTGCTTCTTTTTTCCTGTTTTCCCCCAGACAGCTGCAGCTCCCGCAGCAGTTGCTGCTTTCCTTTCCCTGTTTCCCCCAAGACAGCACGAGGGAGGGTGCCAGGTTTCTCTCCTGAGACTCCCAAATTCAATCCTTTCTCGGAGTGAATGGATGTGTGACAAACACACAGCTCTGAACAAGCCTTGCAGGAGGTGCAGGTGCTGCTCAGTGACTGCTGAGGACAAGTGTCAGGGCTGGGGACTTCCTCTAACCCTTGCTCCTCCTCCTCCTCCTCACCAGAGGAACAGGAGTTCAATACCTGACTTCACTGGGAAGATCTCCTGTAAAGAATTCCAGAGGAGATCACCTCATCCAACCCCACAGCAGGGTGCCCAGGGTCACATCCAGGTGGGTTTGGGATCTCTCCAGAGCAGGAGACTCCACAGCCTCTCTGGGCAGCCTGCTCCAGGCTCTGCCACCCCCACAGGGAAGGATTTTTCCTCCTGGTGCTCATGAAACAAGCCAAGGCCACCAGCCTTACCAACATCCATCCAGTCTGGAGGAATCAGCCGACACTTCTGCCTCTGCTTCAGGTTGATGGCCAGCCACACAGGCACCTCCACTGGCAGGCCAGGATTGAAAGGACCCAGATCTCCCTGGAAGGAGAGTTCCAGATGAGAGCGAGGCCACAGTGAGGGCTGGGGCACTGCAGGACTTCACTGATCTGGCCTCGGTCCCCTCCAGGGGATTTGAGAAGCCTGAGTCAAAGAGCATCTGGATTTCCTCCTCTTGCCTCCCTTGGTTCCCACTCTCAGACTTTTCCTCCTCTCCCTTGGGAAGCAATCACTACCAGCATGGCAGATCCCAGCAGATCCTGCTGAGAGGGGGGGG
>NW_008617076.1:68205-83151 GCF_000691845.1 Merops nubicus | reverse complement strand
AGAAGGCTACTAGGTTTGTCAGGCATGTTTTGCCGAGTCAGCAGTTACCTAACTTCAGTAGGACCGTAAGCTCACATTTAATGATAGATATCCTGAGGATTAGGGAGTCATGAGACTACTCAGGTAGTCTCTACTCAGACCTCTGAGAGGGCACAAAATGCTGTGGTCGTGGCAGCTGGGTCCCAGAGAAAAGTGAGGAATAGTGTGGCAGCCTCGGAGGGTGAGTTGTGTTGCTTCTGTGCTTTTGTGTAGCTACAGAAAAAAGACTGGTGAGCTAGCACAAATGCATTCATTAAACAGTTGGGATTTTTGCAAGATCATCTCTCATAATGAAGGTGTCACACGTACACACATTGCAAAGTTCAGGCCCCAAAGTATACTCCTGTAGTATTGTTCCTTTCCTTACAAAAGGCCGCTTCTTTTGCCACTCAATCATGTTGTTTGCTGGTGTCATTAAATGCTCATTAATAGTGAAACCAAACCTTGCAAGTGTTTTTCACATTTGGACTGGGGTTCAAGCCTCGGGATAATACAGAAACAGAGATGGCACTTTCTCTCTAACATTGCTGTGGGGAAGTGCCTTGACGGACTTAACATGTGGAGCAGAAACATCTGTATTCAAGTGATCTATTTGTAATTAAATATTCCTTATCAAGAGTACTGGTCACCTGTTTCATTGCTTTCCCATGATAAAGTGTCTTGCTCATGGGACATAATGTTACAGATTGGCACAAATCAGATATTCTTGATGCCTTACGCTCTTCTTACTGCGTGCAAACTGAACACAGATGTGAGCTGTAGGAAAGTGTCCAGTTTTTCTGTCAATTTGGCAGGCATTTGGTGGAAAGCCTTATGGTAGCTGGCAATTTCGGGGACTGCAAAAAGGTCAGACATGCTTTTATTGCACAAATGTGTATAGCATTACCCTTAATAATTTCTTTTCTCTTTTCTTTTTCCTTCGCAACTTCACTGCTGGTTTAATTTGCAGTGAAGAGACAGTGGAGACTTTTGTATTATTTTATTTGTTCTTTCTTTTTTTTTTTAATGTATGCATCAATTTAATTAAGCTACAAATGGTATTTTACATTGTAATAAAACAAAGGCAAATCTGATTTTATGTCTTTTACTGAGACAACACATGAACAGAATTGAAATGTAAATCAGCACACAACACTGAGAAATATACTGAGGAGTTTAATGGCATTTATAATACAATAAACCCAAGAAGTATCTATAGATTTGCAGTCTAGCAAAACATTCTGCACAAATAAGATGCATTCAATGCCATCTGCATTTATTTATCTGCAAACCTTTAATTGTTATTATTTTTTTTTTAAATTTAGTAATGATAACAGTATGTATTTGAAGGTGGTACACTTTTCTTCTGGGAAATTTATTTGGGATGAAATGGATTGTGGGTGAACATGCCAAGCTCTCTGTGCAGAAGGGAGTGGTCTTTTAAAATCAATAAACATCACTTAGTTTAACCACTAATGATCTACAGACATGGTTTGGGAATTAGAAGTTTGTTACATTTTAGTATGATATTGGAACAACTTGTGGCTAAGTCTGTCAGTACAGTAGACCACAGTCTTGTTATTTTTCTGTTTTTCAAAATACAGCACACACCAATATATAAGTGCTTAAATGACATTGAAACAGATCTGCACAAAAAACACCACCTCTCAGATATTTTTTAGTTTATAAATAATACCTGTTGGAAACTCCAATAATGATTGAAAGGGCCATGAGAAAAGCTCACTTGCAGGCAAATTTCTAAAATACAGTGGTCTAAAGTGCACCTTTGCACTTTTGTTCTGTACACATATGCCATTGGTTAGATTGCATGGGGAAATACTGCCAGTGAAGCAAGGTAATGCTTGGGACCCCAGATAAAATTTTGATGTTTTCATCTCAAACTATTCGTTAAATACTTTCACAAAGGAGAAGAGAAAAAAAAAAAAGAAAACAAAAGAAACAAATCCCAAACCCTTCCTACATAATTTTGTGCTTGAATCAGTTTCTTGATGTTTCATAGGTATAATATCCAGCTTATATCATCTTCAACTCCAGGGCCCTTCAAGTGTATGTTTGTATTTGTGTGTGATTGTGTATGGATAAATAAACAAGGCCAAACTATTTAAAAGAAGTAAGCAGTTAGAAGGGAGTGGGATTGTTTGTCAAGATGTTTAGGCTTATAAAGTAATGAGATAAAAACAAAAACAAAAAAAGCAAAGACTCGAGTGCCAGAAAATATCTCAAAAACCTTTAACTATGGTGTTTGGAGAACATGGAAAGTGATAAAACCCTCATAGTTCAAGATATTTAGAACTCAATCAGGCCTAAAGATTAGAAAATGGTCTTCAGCAAACAGTCCAGCCATCAAGGAGGACACATTTTGGTGATGTACTTTTACTTCCCGTGTGTTCTAAGCATGTTTCACAGCTCTCTGGAGCATCCTTTGTTGGGCTGCACTAGAGCAGGTCTTCACTGACAGCAGACACAGCAACTGATGCTTTCTGTCTTCAGACCACAGTCATTTTCTTTCTTCACATTGCTCTTTTGGTAATTACTCCATTTTGGTGGCAAGAGGCCCCAAGAGTATTCTAAGCCTTGAGAGAATGCTGTTGCTACTGCTGCAGTTTATACATGGTAGAGCTTGATGGGGAATCTGAGGTTTGTTCTGGGAACATTAGAATTTGTATATTATTAGGTATAGAGCTAGGATGAATTTTGCAGACGTTGTTCATCATGGAATAGGTCTGCCATCCCATAAATGGTCTCCCTGAAACTATGGAGTTACTCATAGAAGAGTAAACAGGCATAAATCTTAAATATTTTACTATCAAAACCATAGTTAAAAATAGGACATTTTTGTTTTGTTGAACAAACCCTGGAACAATCCTGTTTTCATTGAAAAAGTCTTTAATTAAGATAGTTTTGAATAAAAACTCGCATCTGTACTTATCTTGCTTATTAAAATATATGTGATGACCTTTCTCATTTCTATAGGCAGTGGGTTTAAGGCAGAGCCTGTGTGGGTACACGCATTGCTATTGCACAGAACGGAACAGTCTGAGCTCCCTCTTGTGGTCGGAAACCACTTTTCGGTCTCCAAACTGATTCCAAGCACCTTTAACAAAGCAGCTAAAATACTTAAAAAGTTTCTGGAGTAATACCTGGAATTCATTAAAGGAAAACCCATTGATGTCCTTCAGTACTAGCGAGAGAAGAGATTTAAAAACGTGGCACAAAAAAGAACAGGACTGGGGGTCAATCTAACCAGAAAGTGATTGCTTCTCTCAGTACGTTGTGTTTGAAATCCTGAATAACCACGCCAGACATGCAAGTAGAGAGCTCTTAGTCTAACAGAACATGCTTTTTAGCCGTTAACAGCAAGATAAGAACCCTGCTTTCAACAAGATGGAAAGAATAATTGAACAACTGGGCTGACAAACTGCAAACTAAGCTACTCATTGTAGGTCCTTACAGGCTGAAAATTCTTAGAAAACTGTGGAGAAAACCAGTCTTCTCACACAAAAACACTAGTCAGGAAGTGACAACTACATCAGTAGCACTGTGTGACAGGTTTGCAGCCCAGAGGCTGCTGATAACTGTTGCTTGTTTACCAAGATTACTTTAGCTCCTGTTAATGAATCAGACAGAAAACAGTGTAATGACACTGAAATTGTGGCTTGTTTGGTCTGTACTTGATGCTCTTTCTGGAGGGACTTAATGTTATGTGGTTCTTGCCCTGTGTTTACAAAACTAGAAACTTAGACTTACATGAATTGAACTAGCATACAAAGTCATAGACTCACATTCTCTGTCAAACAGATTCTTTGCTTTCTAATCTGTGATGTTTGTTTTTAAATAGCTAAGTTGTTTATATTTAGAAAAAGAGCTTGTCAACTGGGGGACCAGTGGTAAGTGAGACATTGTTCAGTTTTGACTGGTGCAGGAATTGTGGACACATAATGGTTGTTACGATGACATCTTAAATGGTTTGTTTTGGATGGTCCTTTGAACTGTTTGAGATCACAGTGAGAAATACCAAACATCAGCCTTTGCATCATACAATGGAGGTGTTGCAAAGGATCTGTCCTGCTCCGCTGGAGGAGCTGAGAGATAGCAAGTCTGTTGTTATCTGTGGGATAACTTCAATTTATCTGGGAAGTACTCCAGGATAAACAAGGTCAGATGGTATTTCCCTGAAAGGAGGTAGACAAGGTGACAATACACCTCCTCAGGGCTGAATGAGAGATGGATTGGAATGGTTCATTAACCGATTACCAAATGTCATTTCTTTGGCAGAAGACAAAAGTTGCACAAGAGACTTCGAGACCTGAGGAAGAACTGAAGAATAAGCTGAGTGGGGGAAGGGAATTGGAAGAGTTTATTTAGAAAGTGTAACTTATGCCTTTTTACAGTTAGACTGAAAGCACACTGATATACCTCTGTTCTAGACTAGTTTCTCTTGCACATGAATGGGGATTTGATTAAATCCAGGAACAACTCCAGCCATACTTTCAAAAGTTATCTGCTGGGTTTTTTTGTTGGGAAGACTTGTAACAGCACTGGCTACATGGATGTTAAATGAGCAGTAGTGAATATTTCTATTAAAAAGGAGAAAACATGGGAGTGTCTAATCATAGGGGCAAACCTGTTATCATCATCCTAGGTAACCTTAGAAAGAGAAAAGATGGAGACAAAGGAACAGCTCTGCTTTCTGGAGTGCAAATAACTTGCCAAGCTGTTGAAGAGAACGTTTTTACCGTTTATCAGATTGATCTATTCTTTGTAATGTTTAAATCTTCTGTCAATCACTTATGAGCTCACTTGTTTAGTTTTCTAACATTCTTTAGCCTACCTGCAGAAGAGCTTTAACTCTTAAGAGAATGGTGATTTCCTTTAAAGCACAGTTTACTTTAAGAGCATTTTCCAATCCATATGTGATTCTAAACTTTAAAGGAAAATAAAATGATAAAAGTTTAGGTGGAGAAATCCATTGATAACACATTGTTTTTTATTACTTCTTAATTAGAAAATGTGGCTCTCCTAAAATAGCAGCTTTGACATGCTACAATTGCTTTACTAATTCCCACTTATTTTTCCTGCTTTTCCATTTGTTCTTTTGTTTTCTTTCTTACACTCTTCAGTTCATTTGGTTGTTTTTGTCTTTCTTTTCTTGTTCTTACTTGCTTAACTACCACACCATATGAAGCCATGAGAAAACCTCACTAGCTCATAGTGTTGCTTAGCAATGTCATGCCTCTGTTGTTGTCTGTTGTGAAGCCATGGTATCCTGGTCTTTCAACAAAGTGATTGCTACATCACTGCTTTGCTATAGGTCCATTTTTTTCCCTGAGATTTCTGATAAGAGATGATGTGTCTAGACAGCATATATAAGAGATTACGTTCTATCCATTATAATATAATTAGACCAAGCCATACCAAAGCTCACCAAGATTTTATGTTTAAAAGGTCAACAGCTTTTATTCCATATTTCAAAGATAAGCACCTTACATTGAGATTAATATGTAGAGTGCTGTGCCTGAAAGAAAAGGAACTTCAAAAGATTTCTTCTTCTATTATATCATTCAAAATATACATTTGATACCGTAATACATCCATTTTAACTTCTGTGATTCATGGAGCTAGAGATAAAAATAGGTCAGCTATGCCCCTACTGGTACAGGATTATTTCCTGAAATATATTTTCTATTTCTAAGTCCAGAGTAGATTTAACTATCTCAAGTGAGGATTTACATATATTAAACTGGAGGGCTGTTCCTTGGTGGTCTTAATACATTATCATTTATTATTTGTATTATGACAGCAATTGGAAAGCTCAGCTGAAATAAGGATCCCGCTGTGCAAGGTACTCCATGAACACATAGCATGAAGTAATTTTTCCCCTGAAGGGTTTATAGTTTAAACAGATAAAACAAAGATTGATAAAGTGGCCGTACCAATATCCCCATTTTAGTAAAGCACAACTGAAGCAGAGAGAGATAAGCTGCTCCTGGGCTTGCTGATAATACATATAACAGACCTGAGAAGTGAGTCTAGAGCTGCTGCATTTCAGCCTGGTGCTTTACCTAGACACAGGTTTTTGTGGTTGAGCTCAGCTGTCCTTGTAGGATTTGACTACTAGATTTTTTTTTTTTCTCTAATCTCTTATTTCTTTTGGGATTTATGAAGTTCAGCAGATTACTCTGAATTATGCAATTTCCAATGGTAAAGAGTCCTGCTCATTTACTGTACCACTCAAACATCTGGAGAAATCTATCAGCCCACCCACTTTTTTAGGACACCCTCCATTGTTCACCAAACCACTTACTGAGTTTTTAAATTTTTTTTCCCCTTTTTTCTTACTCTTCTCTGAGTTCATTATATCCTTCTTTACCTTTCTAATTCGAAATTCCCAGAACTGAATTAAGTATCTGTGAAGAGTTTTGCCAAAGTTCTACAAAACAGAGAAGCTGGCTTTAGTTTTTCCAGGTAATCACCACCTGGCATTTTCCACAACTGGAAAGATTTCTCCTTGCAAATATTTCTCTGCCTTGTAAAGATCAGTAGAGCAAATCTGAGCTAAACTAATCCAGTATGGTTCTGTAATGGTTTGAAAACAAACCCGTGAGAGACTCCAAGTCAGAAATACAATTTAATGAAAAAAAATAAAAGCGATAATACAAAGGAAAACCACAAACAGAGTCAGAATACAACCTGACACTCTGTAGTTAGGGTGGTGGTAGCAGTCCAGATGAAACAGTGGTCTCGTAGAAAAGCTCTGGTAGCTCTTGTCCTCTGGAAATCCAGTGGGTAAGGCCCTCTGTGCTGTACTGAACCCCAGTTTATATCCAGGTGGGAGCACTTGGCTCCTCCCCCTGGGTGGAGCATCTCACAATGGGGTGATATCAGTCTATGAGTCATGCAGTGGGTCCTTGATGGTCCATTAAACAGAAATAGCTCCTGGGGGGCGCTCTGTATGAGTCATGGGGCGAGGCATGGATGGGCCCGTTAACAGGGAGGACTCCTCCTGCTGGGTGGGAAGGTGTTAACATCTCCCCTGACCTTGAACCTCTTTCCTTATCTGTTATAGCCTGGGGGGTGAGGTCTGTCCTGGGCAGCTGCTACCCATGATTTTCTTAACAGCCCATGAGCACTGACATAGAGAGTATAGAATACACACTTTTGGTTCTACCCACATAAGGATAAACTGGTCCCAGCCCCTGTAACCATGACAGGTTCTAAACAGCTTAGTGTTACAAAACTAGCCTGTCAAGTTTGCAGACTCTTAAAAGCAATCTGTCATGATTTTACCCTGGACGGCAATTAAGCCATGCACAGCCACTTGCTCAAACCCCCCAGTGAGACTGAGGAGAGAATCAGAAGGGTAGAAGTAAGAAAACTGGTGAGCTGAGATGAAGACAGTTTAATAGGTAAAGCAAAACCCACATGCACAAGCGAAGCAAAATAGGGGATTCATTCACCACTTCCCATTGGCAGACAGGTGTTGGGCTGTCTCCAGGAGAGCTGGGCTCCATCACACCTAATGATCACTTGGCACTCTGAAAGTCCACCCTTTCTCCTCCTTTCCTAGGGTCCAGAACATCCCTTTGGTCAGCTGAGGTCAGCTGTCCTGGCTCTGTCTCCTCCCCTTCCGTGCTCCACCAGCCTCCTCGCTGGTGGGGTGGTGTGAAGAGCAGGAAAGGCCTTGGCTCTCTGTAAGTGCTGCTCAGTAATTACAGAAACGTCCCTGTTGTTACCAGCACTGTTTTCAGCACAGATCCAAAACATAGCCCCATGGAAGAAAATGAGATGAAGAAAATGAACTCTACCCCAGCCAGAACCAGCACACAAACTTGCTTCTTTTTGGCCAACCTAGTCAAGAGCATCTCTTTAGTACAACAGACAAGTCTTGCTTTGCCAACTAATTTTGCTTATTAGGCTTTTCTGGCTGGATAACGACATATTCTGGGACACAGTGATTTATATCATTGCTTGTCTGACAGTGGTTTTTGAAACACACTTAAAAAGTTCCTCCTTAAACACACTTAAAAATATTATTTTTTTTCCTCCTCCTAAACAATGATCTATAGACATTTCTTCAGTGTTATAGTAAGAAGTCTTGAAGATAAACCCACATAAACCTAAGGGCAGCACACATTAAAGTAATCTCTACTTCCTCTTACCTTTCATTCAGAGCATTTTGTGAATCCTTTCTTCACAGACCCTAAGCCTTTAGAATACAGTCAAGGAGTTATCATTCTTAGACCCCAAATGCAAATTACAATTGTCATATTTTACCTTTTCACTTTAGGAAGTTGCAATAAAGAGAAACAATTTCTAGAAAATACAAGGTGAGGAAGAAATTAGAATTATTAGGATATTCCCAAGTGAAATTTCTGCCATATCAAAATTTTGGAATAAAGTCTTTCCATTTCCAAGTAGCTTTAGCAGTGGCAAAGGAAACAAACAAAACATGGAACAGAACACCCTTTCTGAGGTATTCCTAACCTTTTATATACACTTTCCATACACTATCCTATTTTCCTCACCAGTTCCTGGAAATACTTCTAGCAGCCTCTCCCCTAGTATAATATTCCTTGGGGGGTGGCAATGCCATGAAAGGCAGTCTATTCATGTTTATTAATTTTTTTTTTGTTTTCTCAGTTTGGACTAATACACCTACCCCCTCTCACCCAACCAACAATATATTTTCTGATTTAACATTGAGACAACAGAAGAGAAAACGGCAGCAGATTTCAATATGTTAGCATCAGAAAGAATGCTAACAGCTCACTATTTTGGGGAAAAGTAGAAGTCAGTGTCTTCAGGCTCAGACATCTGTTTCATACAATTTGCCAAGAAATACCATAGCTGTGAGCTCTAGTATCATTAATTAACATAACATAGCTAATATTGAAGTTATGTTTTAAAAGATTAAAGAAAACCCATGTGATATGTATATTTTGTGTTCTTTTTCATGCTACGAAGTTTTCATTATTCTTCATAATCGCCACTACTAACTTGTTTGTTTAGCTCAGAACTGGGGATGCCACAATGATGTTGTGCTGTGCCTCTTTTTAATCTATAACAAACCACTGAGAGGTGCTGTGGGGCACACCTACCAGCCATGGGTGCAACCTTTGCTCTGCAGCACACTTTAGTTGTGCAGCTTTATCCAAGCCCACGATGCACTCCAGCCAACGTTTCAGTAACTAACACAACACAACTCTTGTACCATCCGTGCAAGTTAAGCAAGGCAGTGGTTGCTTTTGACTGTGTTTTAGTCCCTTGTACCTTTTGCCTAACATAGATGCTGAACAATTTAGGATGGTCCTAGAATAGCTGCTGTGTGCAGCTCAGCTGCTGAACAGGAAAAAGGCAGAGTCAAAAATGAACATCCAGTGTTTATTACATGTATGGGTTGGTTTTTATTCTTAGAGTTCCTTGTTTTCCTGCTCTTCTCATTCCTGGAGAAGTGCCTCAGATGCAAAACAAGTTGAGATATGCACAGTCAAGTCTAGTACATCAGGGCTTACTCTTGCCACGTTGCATTCCATGTCTTCCTTTCCCACCCCTCCTGTGTGGGTGTTTGGGTAATCTGCTTAGTTTGCTCAGTCCATATAGCTATCATCTGTGGCCCCCCATAATGCTGCCTGCTTTGTGGATTAGTTGGATTTTAAGCGTTAGTTAGAAATTCAACATTAACGGACTGTGATTCTTTTTACTTTCCTAAGCGTGTTGCTGATGCATAAAGGCCATAATGAAGAAATCAAACTGAATCTGCACTGATGCCTGGAAGAGATGACTGGCCTGTGTTATTAAAAATAATATAAAAAAAAAGTATTTCTCTTTTTAATCTTGTATTTTGTAGCTTTTTTTTTTTTTTATAATTCTAATGTGAAAAATTTACCTAATCACAATTATTTTTAGTAGACAGCAGGTACTGCAACAACAGTGAAACCATAGCTGATAATCCTACTGGACAGGCTTTTTCTTTGCAGTAACCTGTCATTGCTTGTTAGTTATTTACTATTTTTCAAGTATAGCTAGGTCCTTATATTACTGTTTTATCTTACATAGGCTATACTAAATGACAAGTATTGTAAGATGGCTTAAAATCAGACCAAAGTCTGACCATTTTTAAAAATGGGATTGTAAAATGTCCATGATCTGTCATCTCTATCTCTGGAGCTAAACTATATAAAAATGCTAATTTAACATCAGTGTTAGAAAAGCATCTTGCTTCCTTGAGGATGTCTTTTTATTTTCATAAAACCTAGACCACGAATTTTAAGCTGATTATGCAGGTTTACTAGTCTAACTTCTTGTATAGACATTCTCAAGGTTGCACCTTCACGTTACAGCTGAGCTAATATAAAATCATGTTGTTACCAAAATGGTGCTTGGGTTCATCTGGCTGCTGCTTTGCCAGGTGTAAGGAACACAAACAGAAAGGTGTAGTGTGAGCTGGGCTGGAGCAGAACATCCTTCCTTGGTGGTGGTGGTGAGCTTCAGATCAGTTGAGCTGCAACTTCAAATTTCTTATTCTGACATAGGGATGCTGTTTGCATTTTGCTTTTGTTACTCAAAAACCTCCCTGTGTGGCACAGGAAAAACAATTCCGTAGAAAGAATTGTAGTTTATAGCTGATTTTATGCCTCTTGATGGTAAGAATAAGTTCTTCCTCAGGTGGCTAAAGCCTACTATTACTTATAACTTGTTATTATCAGAACCAAAGAATTTGTACCAAGTACTGGCAGATATGTTAATAAGAGTTCTTGTAACCATCAAAATGAGAGAGAAAGAATGATTCAGAGATGGGAGGATTTGGAAGATCTTGTCTTTCTGTAAGAGTGATGGATTTGTAGAGCATGATGGGGCCATCAGCAGGTGAGATGGTAATAATCAAACACAACTGAAAGTTGTCCAGATTGTTTTTCTGAACTGTTAGAAAAATAACCTAACCATTATCTAGTTAAATGTGTGTCAATATAAGGCATGTGTATATATCCTTGTCCTTGGCTACAAAGAATGCTTAGGAGTGAACTGTGTTGGGAAAGAAACCACAGGCTATGACAGCTGTATGAATAGATTTGAAAGAAAGAAACAAAACAGGGATAGAGTGGTGGTTTTTCCCCCCCCCCCAAAAAAAAGAATTGAAAGCTATAGTTCATTCTGTACATAATAGTTCTGGTGGAAATATCAGCCAGGCTACTTTCGTGATGTCTTAGTGGTTGGTATATAAAACATTAGATGGAATTTTCCATTCTCACTAATATAATTAGTTTGTGTTTGAACATCTTATTACATGAAGACATGCAACTGAGTGGGATTCGTCAGGAGTTGTTGCAGTTAACTCACATAAAATAAGTTCTTTGGCTTTTGGCCCATCATCAGACCTGAATATAGTGTCAGACATCTGATTAACACAGAAAATCATAGGCTTGCTGAATCATTTGATATTTCTTGGAATAAAGGGGACTATAAAATAAAACATGAATAATTCATCTACAGGACTATCCAAAGTCGTTTTCTAATGATGTGATTTCTCCTCCCTTTCAGAACTGAACTTTTATTTTAAAAGCCAGTGTGATAAAAGTGCATTTCTGTAGTGCAGAGACGTCTTCCTTTTCAAATGTTTATCTTATAAAGTAGAAGTGTCACAAATGTTGAAAATAGGAAGAGAGACAAAAATAAACTGGAATTTCTTTACCACAGAGAACTGTACAGTGTGAAAATAAACTGACTTGTTATTTCAGGAGATTTAGTCATGACAGCAGAAAACTATACTTTCAGTGGAGGGTACACCTAATTTTTAAGAGCATCACCCTGTCACAAAATGTAAACTGAGAACTTGGCACGGTGTTTTCCTTCCGCAGAGTGCTTGGGAGGAGATGAAAAATAGAATCCTCCCCTGTCTGCTTCATTGCCACAGCTACATTTAATGGGCTGTGCTGGGGTGCTAAGAAATACAGTCTGGAAAATTTTGCTCTCGTGGTCTAACATGTTAAAGTCCAGAGTGTTGTGTTGTTTTTTTTTGTTTTTTTTTTTTTCTGCTGACTATCTCATCTCTAGGTTACCATGTCCATTTCAGTGACAGCAGACAAAATGCTTAAGCAGATTAAGTCTGTTACTATCCTTATCCTTCCTATTTTCCAGGCTCTCCCTGACTTTTGAGTCTGTAAAGCCTCATTCCAGCCCTTTTCACTGCTACGTGAAGTATTTATGCACAAGAGAGGCTTGAGCCTCCTGAAACAAAGCTTCCTGGCAATCATCAGAAATTATTTCTGGAGAAAAAATAATAATAATAAACTTGTTTTGTGATATCAGGTGTGATAGCACAGGCGTTTGTGATAAATTAGCTGAGCAATATAGGAATAGCAGAGGTTTATGAGGACTGTGAGTGGAAGAGGTGCCATCCTGACTGTTGGAGTATTGCAACATGTGCTGAGGATTATGGATGAAAAACTGGTACCTGAATAAAAGGAGAATAAGTAAGATGGGGAGAAGGGGATATAGGGACCACTACGCATGAGGTTGTGAGGAAGTGCTTTATATGTGTAAAAGCCCTATGAAGGAGTTACACTCATACACCTGAGATGTTTGCTTGTATGTGCCGAAGCCAGCTGAATAGTTTGTTGTGTTCATTGAAGACACAGTATTTGAGTCCTTTTTGTCATCCTTTATAAAATAGTCTTTTCTTAGTGATTTTTTTCTGCACACAAATATTACAGGAGTTTGCTGTGTAGATGCTAATTGTACTCATTATGTTCTCATGTTATTGTTGCAGTTATCTTAGTGTAAATACACGTTTTGCAGTACAGATTATTTCCACATGGAAATGGGAAAAAGCCCTCTGTGGTCTGTTGAAGGCACCATTGAAGACAGACAATAGTATGTGCTTTGGGGCTGTGCTATTTTGTGCCTGTCTCATTTGGGGATATAATGCCTTAACCTAACAGTTACACTGAAAATGATGACTAAATCATGGAATCCAATTTAAAAAATCAACAACAGTGTAGCACTGGAGTGAGTGATAACTGTGGCTTGGAAGGGGCTGGAGTCAAAGAGGTTGCACTGGCAGTGCCTGCAGCGCTTCCTACTGAAGTGGTGGTATAAAAAGCTTGTGAGAGCATCAGAGCACACTGTAAAATGTAATTAGAAACAGGTGTACAAGCAAATGCTTGGGCTGACTTGTGGCTCATTTGTTTCTAGTAGTAACAAAAGGTTTCTCTAGTAATTATCCTAAAGCTGGATTCTCACGTAAAACTTGGGAGTTTCATATTTATGTCTATATTTAATCATGCATTATTAGTCAGAAGCCTCTGGAAAGAGTCAGAAACCATAAAACTTCTGCTGTGATCAGGGGAATTTTTAACCCTTTGGGGAACACAGCACAAAACAGAAAGGCAAGTCCTGAAGTTGCTAGGGGGGTGGTGATGGTGAGAGCTAGAAGCAGGAGAGCAGAAGGTACTCGAGCTTTTGTTGTTTGTTTTGTTCATTTTTTCATCGGGTCTATTGATAAAAAGCTCAAAGGCTGCTTGGCAGTGACCTCAGTCCTGTTCATATGACCAGGGGAATGCAGGGGAGAAGCTAAAGCTTGCGTTTAGTCAGTGATCTGTGAATAACCCTCAGTCCCTTAATGACGTGAGAGGAGCCTCCAAAGGGAGACGGTGAGTCAGAGAGAAGGAGGCACAGAGATTGCTTGAACGACCATTAGCACGTCATTGGTAATCCCAACGACACCTTTCACATCCCTGGCATTTGTCTCCATGCACTCTACTGAAGGCTGGTACTATGTTTTGTTTCAGGCTTTCTCACTCCTTCTGGAGAAGTGTGTGTTGCTGTAGCCTGACTGATTGGTTGTCTGTTATGTTTACTAACACTCCGAGATCCTGCAAGAGAGGGGAATCTGTGGGATTTCTACCAGGGCTGAATACCTCTGGAATGAATACCTCTGGAATGAAATGTTTTTTATGAGAAACAAGGAACTGAAAGGACATCCAAATAAACACGCAAATGAAACCCAATCTTTTATAGAACTTTGCAGTTGCCACACAACTGAACAAAAAGTTACCTTGATGTAGTATTGCCCAGCTATACTTCTGCCGGCTTGTTGCCATCTAGTAAGAGTCTTGTGATAATAGGTATGTGTGTGCTGATGATGGATGCTAACCTTGCACGCTTTGCATCTCTGCTGGGCATTTTTGAGTTCATCTAAATATCTGCCTAGAAGCTGGACAAAGGAAAGATCAGGCCAAAAGCTTTTCAGAGGAATAAAAACAGAGACCCTTGTGGGACAACGCTTCTTTCTCTTTCAGAAGAAATACATTATTTGGGGCAGGGTGGGAGACATGACAACACAGCAACAAAACATGCCCTAGTGAGTAGAGGTGGCTGTGTTGAGAGGCAAAGTTCATGGTGTGGTTCCATAGCTGTTAAGGTTGGTCAGAATTGTGGCTCACACAGTGCTTTCCTCTCCCCAGACTTCTGCCCCCCACTTGCTTCTGACTGCTTGGTTCAGCTTTCCATTTAGTCACCACTTCAGTGCTCGACTTAGCCAAGTTTTCCTTGGACTACAATTCCCATGATCCATGGCAGGCAAACATGTCCTCTAACGTTTAAGAGTGTCTGTGTTGCATAAGAGGAGAGAGCATCTGAGCCGGGAAGCAAAAGGAATGGGAGTAACATTAACAAAAAAAATATTCAAATTTATGCAAGAAAAAGTTCTTAGTAGGAAGAGATTCCATTTTCAAGTCACTCTACTGTCTCCAAAGAAGATAAATATAACTGTGATACTTTATGAGAAGCAGCTGAGCATTTCCTCCCCAAAGGGAGTGAATACCAGAATTTCCACCAATAAAAGCTGAAGAAGTTTGGAGAACGTATGGAAGACTTCCTAAGGCATAATATTAAGCAGGTCTGCTCTTT
>NW_008617076.1:36383-68174 GCF_000691845.1 Merops nubicus | reverse complement strand
TTCCCTAAGGGACTACTCTTGGAGATCAGCTAATGTGTTTCCTTTGTACAGCCTGGGTTATCAGAACACTGGCTGAGGAGGAGGTAGGAGTAGTACTACTGGTAACGTCAGGAACAGCTGCAGCAGCTAGACGCTGCCCAAGGATTCCACAGAAAAGCTTTAGCAATAACATTGCTAGTACAAAACTAGAAAAAGTACCTTGCTTGTTACATTAAGGAATCACCTTTTCCTGTAAGTTTTTATCGCTCTTGCATGGCACATATTTTTTTCTCTTATAGTTGAAATAGTTTCTAAAAATTGGTTTTTTTTTTTCTCTCCCTTTTTATCATGAGTCAAAATTGCTAATTTAATGTGTATGAAGAACTTGGATTATCCAGCGTGTGCTAAACATAGCTAGTGAGCATTTGCCACATGTCAGAACTTTGCAAATGTTGTTTGTGGAATTATTTATGTTGACTATGTTGGAAACATGGGTGATTAGTAATGATTACCACTGGAGTTTGCGAAGACGTACAGATGGAACTCCCACTATCCTTTATGGACAGAACTTCTTGATATGTATAAGCTTAAGCTTTAAAGGGTGGCAGCTGAGAAATGCAGAAGTGGGCATAGTGAGGGGTTCAGAACAGCAGGTATAAAGAAGAAATGAGAATGACTGCAGATTTGTTATCAGGTGGGACCCAGAGGCTTCCGTTAATTTCCAGTGACTGGTGTCTCAATGCAAGTACAGCACCTTTGTTTCTGGCAAAGTGGTGATTGCGTTCACTTCCTGAGCTAGGGGAATTAGTTAATGTTAACTAATGGAAAATCTCAAGGATTATCTATGTTCTTATAGGAGTCTGGTACACTGTATGCTCCAACATCCTGTAATAACTTTAGGGAAAGGGCCACCATGCAAAGTGTTCAGCAATTCTGGTCCCTTACTTTGATTGTTTCTAAGCAGTGGAAACGTTCTGGGATGTACAAGAACATTGTGGTGCCAAGAGAAATTGCAAAATGTAGAACTGCTGTTTTGCAATGTTTTTCAAAACAGTCTCCCCTTTAACAGAATGGCTTCCTTGGTTTTGTCTTCACCTACAATTTATGAAATTTACCTTTTCTGTCTTTGACAATTATAGCTGTTGAAAAATGGACATTTGTCTAAATTCGAGCAAATACTTTGCCTAAAACTGATCAAATATTTTCTTTCAAAAAATTAACAAAGAGTCATTATTTACTATTATCACTTATTACTTTGTTTGGAGAAACTACTTCCTTTTAATTTTTCACAGGTCTTGATCCTGTGATGTAGAAATACAGTTCAAACAAATGTCCACGTTAACTAAATACTGCTTCTATCCTATTGAGGATAATACAACTGAGTATCAATTGCACTTAATTAATTAGTTTAACTTTACAGCAGTTTACAAATAATCCCCATGAGTTTTTTTTGCTGCCTACTTGCTTGTCTGTACTTATTATTATACTCACTGAAAGCATAAACATAATTAAAATGCTCTCCTAGATTTTTTTGCCTCCTACTTTGGAATGTGTACTTTATTTTCATGCCACTTCATAAGACAATCTGTGTTAAGATTCAGGCTCAGATCTTCAGAAAATACATTGGTTTTGTCAGGTCTGGTATCCTGTAGACCTGTACTTGGACCCCTACACATGGAAGTTAATTAGTTGAGCTCTAAGAAGCAGGGAAGAAGATTAAAATAAGATTCTGAATTATTTTTTTTTCTTCTTTTACTGGGGATATTTATGGTCTTTTTGGAGTCACATTTGATTTTTCTTCGCTTTCTTGGCAATTTCTGATACCTAGAAGCTTGATACCTAAAAATCTCAATGAAATAAAAACTTTATTAGATACTCTTTGGTTGGAAGCAAAGAGTGTGATGTGATAACAGAATTAATTGGTGGGTTTGAAATCTAGCTGTCTAATGTTCAACTGAACACTCTTTCTGGCTTTTTGGGAGTGTAGAGATGCTGGTATAACCCCAGTCTTGTCCTCAGAAAATATTTAGTTATTTTAAAGTTGTTAGGAATAGAGTTTTGGTATCCTTTTCTTCTGCTTGCCAGGAGAAGTTGTTCTTGTAGGGATTCACTCTTGCCTCGAATATACTGTGTGTCCTAAGCTGCCAGTAAGACTGCTGGAGGGGAATGGCCACAGGAGGAAGAAGTTCCTCCCTGCCCTGCCTTAGCAGATACACATCAATCTCTAATTCTCTGAAAATTTCTGTTCAGATCTTGAATTTTGACCCTCTAGACATATTCTGGGTACTCCTTGTGTACCGTGGCAATGCAGTAAAGGGTGTTCTAGACTTGAGTGAGAGTGAGACTTTCTCTTCATCACAGCATTTGTGCGACAGTCAATCAGGCCAGGAGGAATTGCTATTCCATCAATCATATGGAAGCTCCTTATAACAGCACCATTTTGCACCAGGTAAATCCATGTCATAAAGAAATGTAGCCCATGTGCATTTGCAAGCTTTTCTAGAAGGATCCCAAGTCTAACTCACACTGGCTTATAAGCTTTTTTGTATTTGCAGCTATACATCTGGAACCACGAGCATCTTTTAAATCCAGGAGAACAGGAGTGCTTAATTCTTTGAAGGAGTACCCTTGACCTCAATGCATTAAGTCCACATTCAACCCGCTAGATACAAGTTAGAGATTAAGGCAATTGACTGACCATGAAAATAAATTGCTACGTGTAACTTGGCCAAATAGAAAGTATGGAGCATAAAGGTTATGATATTTGTTAACATGCACTTGAAAAGGGCAAGTACCAAGATAGGGGAATTTTTATTTTAGAATGGTTGAATGAATTTAAGCAAGGAAAATCAGTTTGAATCATGAAACACTCTTTGCAGTGAGATCAAATACTACACAACTTAAGAGCCTCACAAGAAAGCAAGAGAAAACTGAAAATTGGCATTGGGTGAAAATAATTGTGATAGATCTGAAATGTATCTGCACTGTACTGGGAATGGATAGATGGCATAGTAACACTAGGAATCCTAACCGTTTAGTCACTGATACAGAACGTATAGAATATAAGCAATCAAAAGACTGGGTTTCCTCAGCTGCTCTGAGAAATGTACATCTATACAATAGAACATAATTGTGTTCACTTTTTTGTAAGATGTATTGGTAATTCAGAATTAGCAAGAATTATTGCGTTAGGAAAAAAAAACCCTTTGCCAATATAAACATGGTTGGTTGTGGGATTTTTCAAACCTTAGCAGCATAGACTCTTTCAAACTGGATGAATTTTATGACATATATGTAAATGTGGCACATAATACAGTGTAAAAACCCCAGAGCATCACAGTGACTCTAAATTGCATTGTAACTCTTGCAAAAAAAAAGATGTTCTCTTTGCAGAAGGGTTTTATCGTGCTCAGAAGTATATATAGCTGTGAGTATGTCGAAAGCAGCTAGCACAGGATCACTCAGCTGAGTGGGAGGTGATGCAGGACTGTGCTATTAGTGAGCAGGAGGTGGGAGGTGACTGGGGCTGATGGGCAGGTGGGACACAGTATTTATATACATATGTTTACAGGTATTTTTAGATGAGATATAAATACGCCAATGTTAATTCAATGAGATCGCTTGCCTCAGGGGTAGATAGAATGATGTAATAACTCAGAGTGAGTAGAGTGGACTGAGCATGGCAACTGTGAGACAAGAACACACAGTTTTGGGTTCTGATTTCCACACAGTAGCACCTGTTCCCCATGCACTCTGTGATAGCTGAGGCTGCACGTGCATGGTCAGGCTGGGGACATGGAGTATATTTCATACAAACTTGGAGCTTAGTGTGGCATGGTTAAGAAAAAAGTGATGCCACCTGTAGTGCCTGGTGATGCAGGGAGGTGGGCAGTAGCAGTGGAGGAGAAAAACCTCTCTGTAGCGAGTTTCTGCAATTTCCCTTTTTTTTTTTTTGTTTCCTATTCTCAGGTCATGGTGATGTTCCACTTACTAATTTCTGTTATTTGGTACATTCATACGGGCTTCAGAGATTCTCCTGTTGTTTCTTACTGTTAATGAACCTAGACTTATAAATCTTTTACTAATAATTTTTTTTAAAAAAATTATTTTTAGGATATGCACAGATTCTTCTCCAAGATGACCTGCCCAAGTGTTGTTAATATCTCTCCAAATTTTCTGGCTGGCTGTTAGGTGTTGTGCAGGTTTGATAGGCCAGGGGACCGCTTTCCTATTACTGACAATGAACAGAAATTTGAACAGCTAGTTTCCCATCCCTGTCTAGCTTCCCTAGTACCTGTTCTCCTCTTCTCTGCTTCTGTCCTTACTGTTGGATCTGCTCATAGACTCTGTGTATCTAGGCTGGATATGCCAAACTGGTTCTTTAACATCCACCTAATAACCCTGACACCACTTTCTTGCCTGTCCCAATTTCAGCTGTTCAGGAACAGTTCTAATCTATCTGGCAAATTGATCAGTCTTACTAACAATCTTCTCTTCACTTGCACTTTGATAAGCAAAGATCAGGATGAATTTATGGGTATCTGCAGTTTTACTGATATTAGTAATGGTCATTGAAAATTTGTCTGGAATTTTTGGAAGGACTCACCATGCTCTGGGTTTGACTGGAAATACAGATTCCCCTGGTAGGATTTAGGCATGATGTAGACATGTTCTGTGAGAGAGACCAAAAAAAACCTGAACTAGATCAAAGGACAGAGAACTGTGACTGGTATGAGGATAAACTACATCTGTGGCAGGCTGTAGAGAAGGCCAGGAAGCTGTGCACTATAATTCTTAATGCCCACCAAACTGAGATACATGGTAGATTCTGAGGATATGATATGTTAAATGGAAAAATTACCATTTAAGCTCAGTTTAGGCTGCTGAACTGGGGTTAAAAGTCCAGTTGATATGTGTATATTGCTATCATAGACATAGTATTTGGTGACTGTTGCCTTATCATGGGAACACCTTGGTATCACTCTTGGACTTTAACTCTGGAAAGCACCAGAGAAGAAGAAAAATGCTGTTATCACCTTGTACAGATAGATTCAGAGAGTGCCCTGGGATAGATTTAATTTCTTGCCAAAGCTATATGGCAGCCACCCATATAACTGATTTTTCCTGATACCATCCATTGTCTCCAAACAAGCATTTGGTTTGACAAATTTTCATTGATCTATTGCTTTTCTTACCAGTAATCAGGACAGCATACTTGGGGTCTCTACTGACTGCTAGATCAGAAAATAGTCTCTAGAAGTTCCAGCGGCTCAACATCAACACTCAGGAAGCCCCTAAGTCTTTTATTTTTTCCACAAGCATAAATTCTAAATGAGCCCTAGCAATGTGCCTAACTCTGAAGGTGCAGGGGCTAAAAAAATGGGCACACTTTGCTTCTTCCTGATACTTGAATCGTCCTTACAAGGACATCTTACTAAAGACTTCTTAATCAAAGAAACTAGATGTCCAACATCAGGCTATGCCCCGAATGTTTTCCATCCCATGGCAAAGCAATTTTTATAGTCCCTGTATAATTGCATCACCCAGGCCTAAACTGACACTCCACACCTGTAGAACATGGGGGAAGAGAAGTGCATGGGAGATAGAGTGCACCCAATGAAGGCCAACGCAAATTTTGATACCTCGTTAAAATTCAGAATAGGAATATATATACCTAATTATTTAAGATTTATCATGTGCCTTTTGCCATCTATATATTGCAAAAACACTTCAGAATGTGTTCAAAATCCTTTTCCATGTCCCCTCGACCAATTCCTTTTGAACTCTCATTCTTTTGGCTTGAAATAAATGACTGACATTATGTTGTGTCTCATATGTCATCTTAGATGGAGATTCTTTTAAAAATAAATGTGGCAATTAAATCCTCAGGCTGCTTCAGTTTGTGCACAGCCTGGTTTTGAGTAAATGATAAAGAATATGCAAAGTTTTCAGTGAAGCTGCCAGTCCCTCCTCAGTGTTCTCCATGCAAACCATATCTTAGTTCTTTTATTTGCATTATCTTTGTCACAGAGAGATATTTTACTTGTGTCAGTAGAATGGGATTGTTTTCATGAAATCTAAGACAATTAGGGTTTGCTGAAAACTTGCTGGTATTTATGCTTAGGAATAAATGAATTTCAGCTCATATCTGATACTCTGTAATAGTAAAAGTGCAAGAGCTAAGACTTCATGCTTCCTTGGCACAATATGATCTATCATTTGTATGAGATGTCTTTACTAAGCAATACTCATTTCTGATGAGAAAGAGGAGGTGGAACCAGCTTAAGCTGCAGTGGCAGCTGCAAACGAGTCCTGAGACTTGAGAGACTGGTTGTGATCTGTGCTATGCTGGGGAAGTACCCTGTGGAAACTATCTTTGATTTTCCTAGGGAGTGAGATCTACTGGAATATAGTTCAAGACCAAGAATTAATAAAAGCAATCCTAACTCTGCTTGAGCTTGAAGTTGGGTTGCCCATTCCCCGTGCTGCATGGCTCTGGAGGCTAGGTGATACCTTCTCCATACCATGCCCAGCATGGTGGGTGTGTCCTACTGAAGCCACACACGAGTTTGTGTGCTGAACCCCACCAGGCTGTTATCCTTCCAGCTGTGGTTCAGGCTGCCCTAAGCATCTCGTCCTGTACCCTCTTTCCCCTTGTACCTTTGCACCAGGATCCCTGGGCTGACTTAGGATGCAAATCTGGGCTGTTATCAGCTGTTACCAATTGCTTTATATTGCTAGAATATCAGACAAAAATCCTGGAGAGCACTAGGCTGTAGGCTGCCCTGTTTAGCAAATGATCAGGCATAAGTGGAATAAAGTCCCCTTGCAAGTTGGTTTGTGAGGAAACAGGAGGTGTGTCTTTGGTACAATCCACAGAGAACAACTCTTGGACTACAACAGGAAGTAACTCAAAAGACAACAGTGAATCCATTGTAAGTCAAAACCAGGGTATGATGCAACTGGCTTGTGATAAGCAGGGGTAACCAGTGGGCAGCCAAGGACATGATGTTTTGTTCTTGTGTAGAATCACTGAGTATTGGTCAGGAAGCAAATGGCAGCAGCTGAGGTGAAAGTTTCCATGTCACTGCTGTGCTGGTCTCCAGCAAGCCTTCTGTCTCTGGCCTGCCAGGGGCAGCATCCACCAGTACTTGCTGGGAGAGATCAATGAGCCTCCTCACCAATGTTAGGGAAGATCAGTGACAGGCCAGCTGACGGGACACAATAGACCTGAACACAAGTGTTTTCCTGACAGTAGTAGATGACCCTTCTTCCTTCACAGCCATACAAAAAACATGTAGGCATAATCCTGAAATTACAGAAATAAGCATTGGTCTTCCTGACGTTTTCAGATATTATAAGCTAACAGGGCAGATTGTGAAGGACTGAAAAATGACGGACGCAACTCCATGTCGCTCTTCCTCCCTGCCTTCCCCCTCCAAAAAAAAAGAGGAAAGGGGGGGTGTAGAGGAAAGGAGAGAAGAAAGAAGGCTCTGCTGGCAGCCTCAGGATAGTCAGTTTAAAAAGCAGGTGTGTGGGAAAATATGAGAAACAATCTTGTGGGATTCAGTGAGGAAACACTTCAAAAATATAATTTGATTAGGACACAGCCTGTATGATTCAACGAGGGGGAGGAGGTATTGCCTGGAATATGCATCTGACAAACTTTCACATCAAGAATTACTAAATTACTGTCATGCAGCCATGAAGTAGGGGCCAAAACAGCTTGTGGAATAGACAACTTTTTTTTTTATGAAATCATGAACTGCAAGTTTTTGAGTTGTTGGCATCTATGACAAGAATCAGCACCACAAGTTACTTTTGCTTCTTGTTCCATTGATGTATTCCACCTTCTTATTTTTATCACAGTATTGTGTGCTGCATACCCTTCCTAAGCTCTCTGCTGGACTGGAGAGCAGGTAAGGAAAACGAAACCTTCACTACAATGGGCACGAGAATGTCAGATTTAATATGAAGATGATTTGGGTTTTGACATCATTACAGAACATCATTCATCCACTGACAACTGTTTATTATTTGTTCTTTTATTTTCTGTATCGTAGCAGTGCCTATAAATGCGTTGCTGTGAGCATACAGTAATGGTCAATACCTGAACAACAGAAATTAAGTAGGTGGAACCAGAAAAAACCAAACTGTTAATGAAAGGCAGAAATATTTACAGAAAGGCAACCAAAGTAGAGAAGTATTTAATCATTTAAAGACTGCAGCCTCTAACTTTTTAGGTATAAATGGAATAGAGAGTGCTATATTCTGCATCATAGTAGAAGGAGGAGGTTAGGCAGAATCACAGTGTGGGACTTGCTCCAGCTACTAAAGGAAATACAAAGGACGAAGTGGGTTCTGAAATCTTTTTCCTCCTAGTGACATTTCTGTCAGGAATTCAAGGAGGATCATACAGTGTAAAATTGTACAAACAGAAAAATACTAGCCATTTTCTTTTCTCATTCCAAAGAACTGAGCTCTTTTCACAGCTTTTCCTTCTTTTCACTGATGATCCTCGATTCAAAAATCTGTTTTTTGGAACACTCATTCAGGCAGAAAGTTTTCTGGGTGTAATTTTTACTTCAGATCTAGCTGTCCACCTTCTGGAAATCAGGCAGGCAGAACCTGGCTATTGTCTGCTTTGAACAATAGCACTGTCCCACAGAGTGCTAATGACTTATAATTGAAGATCTGCTTTGTTGTGAGAGAAAATGAGAGAGAATAAATATCCCAAAAGGAGACTGTCTAGTCAGTGCAGTCTGAAGAACATTCATCTGGAGAAACGAGACTGGGTGCCATATATGCTTTCAGGATGAAAAGCATCATTCCATTAATGCAAAGCTTAATTTCTCAGTGGCATTAAGCAAAGAATATGTGTAAAATACAAGAACAGTCTTGGGAGCAACAAATAGAAAACACATGTATGCAGACTGTATGTTAGTACCATGGCATCTCCCAAGTAATTTGTTTTTGATTATTACTGATTTGGTTTTATACAAAGCAAAAGTAAAGAACCACCCCTAACCAGTAGCCCCTGGTTCTTCAGAGGCTGTGGGTACAGGAACATGTTTTTGGCAGGAGATGAACATACAACTCTTCAAAGTGAGTGCTTCAGAGTTTGTTATACTATTACATGTAACTGCTAAGAAATAGTTTCACTCCAAGAATTTTCTTCTCTTTCCAGCCCTTTCCCATTAAACTAGAGAAGAATCATAGAGTCATAGAATCACTATGGTTGGAAAGGACTTCTAGGATCATCAAATCCAACCTCAATCCCAACATTTCCCTAACCAAATAATAATTGGCTGAGTAATTTTACTCAAAATTGCTTTTTGTTTGGGTAGGAGCAGGTAGGTGTAGGAAGGCATCTGGGAAGGTGAAGAGAATACTTTTTTTCCAAAGTTTTCTGTCACCAGAGGATTTCCAGAGGGGACAATAAACAGTGTATTCATAATCATGTTGTTCTTATGATATTCTGTGATTCATAAATAATCAGTTGTCTTAGCACTGATCTATTGGCAAGGTGGGTTTGTTTTTTTTTTCCCCTTAAGATATTTGGGAAACATGAGGCTTGTTTCAGAGCTAAATGAAGCACTGGAGAAGTTGCTTATTTGCACCAGGTCAGGTTTAAGTTATTAGCACTGAATGGAAATGTGTATGAAAGTGCATGTGTACAACTTTAACATCAGTACAGTGGTCTGTTTTGAGGTCTATTCTATATAACAAATTGTTGTTCGTTGGAGGTTAAATAGTTATTTTGTTAAAGTACACTAGTTTGAACATTTTCCTCGAAAGTACTGACCCAGAGAGAACTGGACAGAACTATTAAGCTTTAATTTATATATGTATTTTCAGGCCCCAGTTCAGCTATACTTTCTCAAAGTTAATCATATTTCATTCCTTCACTGAAAGTCCATTGTAACATACTGAAATTCATGGGATACTTTAACTACAGGTAGAGCTGAACTGAGCTAGAAAAAATGCACTAAAATACTAATAATATTCTGTCTTACTCTAGTTCTTGTCACTTAAAATCAGTTGAATAGCTGATTGTTGGATATGCTCTTTTGCCTTAGTCTTTATCTGATTTCCTAAGAAAGCCATGAAGGGATAGACATTAACTAGATCAAAGCCTACCCTGTTTCATGTAAAAACTTCCCCTAGTGTTATACAAAACAGTTAATTGTTAACTACACTTTTTTAGGTCAGAACCTTTTAGGAATGATATAATGATACCTAAATTAAGAATGTACAGGTACAAAGTATTTAGAGTTTGAGTATTCTCAGGGCTGGAAATTGAAATCAATTTTCTCTTGGAAGAAGTATGGTATGAGCTTGGGGTTTTTCAGTTCAATGCTAGCCCAAGGTTTTGGCTTTATAAATATGTTGTGAACTGTTGGTCTATTAATTAAGGGCTCATTAAAAACAAAACAAAACAAAACAAAACAAAACAAAACAAAACAACACAATCCTGTAAATGTAAGTAGTATTTGAAAGGCTCATATAACTGGGACGAGGCTTCTGAAAAGGAGTATTTCACCTGCTGAGAGTTTCACTAACACAGGAGTGAAACCAAAGGCTACCCCCTAGTAATAATTATTAATTTCAGAATTAAGGTGAAACTTGAAAGGTCAGAATAACAAGTTTACAGGTATGTTGAGAATGCAGAGTATGAAATGGAAGGACCACTGCATATCTCTTGATTCTGTTTCTAGAAGAAATTATATTAATGTTGTCAAAGCAAAACCCTGATCTTTTTGATGATTTGATGAAATTTGCTGATCTGTTTATTTTCCTTCATTTTTGAGTAATAAAAAAATGAGCATTCCAGAGAAACTGTTGAAACTGTTGAAATTTCATTTCCCTGAGAAAACGAAGCCCTACAAAAACACTTAACACTTGTTCAGACATGCTCATGGACTTCACATGGGGAAAAAAATGATTCAGTTGTTTTAGGATATTACCTCTTTTACTGTGTTTAGCTTGGGAGAGTAACTGGTTATTTCTAACCATTTAAAAAAGAGGTTTCCTTTGTCAATTGTGTGAGGAAATACATATTTTATTTTAAACCATTTTGGAAATCAATCACAGTGATCAGCTTTACTAGGAGAAGCCTCAAAAGCCTGTAAATGTTATAGGCAAGTGCAGACTATTTTAGTTAAAGACAATGTGTAGCTTCTGCTCTTTCAGCAGCAGTGGGGAAAAGGATAATTCTGAGTAGTTCACAAGCTTTGTACCAAAAAATGGTAAAAATAGAAATGGTTAGTTGAAGACCAGAGCTCATGAGCTCAGGGGAAGTAGAAAATCTAACAGAGAGTCACAGCAGTGTTTCTTAAAAATAAGAAGTGATCCATTTCTCTCATTTGCTAATTATCTCTTATTTTCTGTGTAATTCTGTAAGGGAATCTTCACATCTATATATAAACACCTAGAAGTTGTAATATAATCTAAATAAGCTGTATAGAAAGTGATGAGAAAACGTCATTTCCAGAACGTGGCTCATCTTATATGTTTAAATCCCTATTGACACGCTTCTGACAACTTTTGAAACTGAAAAGCTTTATATTTAATTTGTCCAACCGTTTGTCCTTCTGGGTTTCATTCCCTATCAGTTTCAAATATAGTCTCAGGTTATTACACAGTTGGCAGGAGACAGACTTGCAGAGGCACTATAGTGAGCAGCGTTTATGGGTCAGTGAACCTTCTCACTTTTCCAGGCATACTGCACTGGGAAACCAGTTTAGCTCGTTTTCCTAACCACATACTACAACTCAAATGTTTGGAGAACAGTTTTTCAAAGTGAAATTGCTATGATTCACAGCTGCATCCGAGCATCTTCTCTGCTGCCACAGCCACTTAAGTTTCAAAATAAGTTCTTAATGAGTTTAATCATATTTAAGATTTTAACCTTTTTCAACATTATTACAATCGCCTTTGGCAAAAATCAGTAGTACACTGAGCACCCCATGACTCAAAACAGGTTTTGTGTGTTCAATTCTTTGTGAATCACCACTTCTTTAGACAAGCCTTTAATTTTTCTGTGGTATTGCACCTTTAATTACATTATTGTGCATGTGATTAAAGAGAATATCTAAGAAACGTTAGCAACTGTTACAGATGTATTCACCATCTAGTCAGGATGGAATTGAAGCATATCCTCTCTCTTCCTTTCTTGGTACAGGCTGACACAAAAGATGAGTGTGTTTCGGAGGTTCTTTCTTGAGGATATCTGTCTATTCTTGCTGGGTTGCATAATCAGAAGTGGAGATTGTGGCTTATCTCAAATAATAGCTTTTTTTGATTCTCAAAGGTCTTCCCTGAGCTCAGCTTTGTGCCTACAAATCACATGATACTTTTAGACACTGACAGCCTCACTGGTAGATCTGTGATAGTGTATTTCTCTGTTCCTTGCACATTTGTCACATATGCCTGTGTGAAATTTGAAAGAGATTCTGCAAACTTTAGTTATGGGGAACAATACTGTATTATACAGTAATGCCTCCTTGAAATGCAAGTCCTCCGTTCTGGAAAACAAGCCTAAAAAAACCTTTCCTTTGATAACCATGATTCTAGAGTACTCTGAAGATACACAGAGAATTAATATTTCATGGAAAACAACAATTTGCATCACCAGTTGGAAGCAGATCCTGAGCTGGTACAAGATGATTTGTTGTTTGTAACCTCTGTTATGGAGAAACCTGGAAAAGGAACTGTGTAAACCATGCTGAGATCACATTTCGTATAGAACTCAGATTTCTCAGAAAGAAAAAATGGCCTTTAGAAGTGTGAATTGGCTCCTGTCATCTTGCTGACCTTTAGTGTGAAGTGAAATGATGGCAGCTTAAACAAGAATTGCTAACAATTAATAACGGTTTATTTTTTCATTACTCAAATCACCAATGAACATGCACATTCCCACACTGCTGCTGTTCCTTTTTGTATATCCTTATTGCATTGTTTCCTCAGCACTTAGAAGCTCCTGTGAATTCTCTGGTACAATACACAGGGTAGGTGCATATACACTGTGCCACTGCAAAATCACTCCTGCAAAGCACTGGCGAGCTATATTTAGAGTCACATCTTCCCTTCGTGTTCACTTATATCTTTAACGCTCAGATGAATTTAAGCTAATGATTTATGCCATGTTTACTAGGATGCAGCACAACATAATGTGTATGTGTGTGCACAGTTATATTTTGATTTATAAACACCACACTGTACTCATCTGTTTCTGAGAATCACAGGGCAGAGGGGAAAAGCCTCTACCTGTATCATACAAGCCAAATGAAGTGGCCAACAGCTTTCCTATCTGTCCTTGGTTCCCATATCCAGGGACCAAGTGTACATATAGAGCTGGGTTTGCCAGAGAGAGAGGGATGGAAAGGGAAATTACAAGAATATTGAATTTAGGGGTGAACTCATTCAATTTAGGTTTGTTAACTTTTCAATTTAAGTGGTGTTAACTTCAGGTATGGACTGAAATCTAGCAAGGGGTTTGGTATCTAGGTCCTGTGATGATGGATTTGAAATTCCTCTTTTTGTTTATCCTTTTACTAAAGTACCAGCAACTGTATCCTCCCTGCCTTTCCCTTTCTCACATTCTTCTCCTTCTCTCCTGCTTGCTTCTTTTAGAAATACGGCTACTTCTTCTAGATTATTACCCATATAGCAGTGTACTTTCCACATTGAAAATGCCACTGTTTGCCATAAGAATGTACATTTAACAAAACTTCATGTCAAATATGTGCAAACCCTCAGACTAGAAGATTTTGAGAGGCAGAAGTCTTTGCCTCTATACAGCCATTTTTATTTATACAGATAACAGTACTGGTGACCTGTAATACTAGTTGCTTCATGGTTTAACTTGACTAGAATGCTTTTGTACTTTGATTGTACTCCGTTTGACTGTTGACTTTTGACTGTTATGGTAATTAAAATAGAATCATAGAATCATTAAGGTTGGAAAAGACCTCCAACATCATTAAGTTCAACCACCACCCAACACTACCATGATCATTAAACCATGTCCCCAGGCACAACGTCTACACATTTTGAACACCTCCAGGGATGGTGACTCCACCACCTCCCTGGGCAGCCCCTTCCAATGGCTAACTACTCTTCCAGTAAAGAAATTATACTTCATATCCAGTGTAAACCTCCCCTGGTGTTTACATTTCCTCTCGTTCTATCGTTAGTAATGTGGGAGAAGAGACCAATACCCACCTCATGCCAACCTCCTTTCAGGTAATTATTAAGAGCAATAAGGTCTCCCCACAGTCTCCTCTTCTCCAGGCATAAGATAATAAATAAATAATTCAGGAATATCGGATTAATATATGATGGGAAAGCAGAGTATCCTGTCTTACCTGTTATTGAGCATTGGTTATGTGACAATATGCAGACTGAAGAGAAAAGATCTACTTAGAAAACAAATATTAGAAGTTGTAATTGCAAAGTGGCAGATTATAATCTGCACATTCAAAGACTGTAATCTGCTATCCTGAGGACATTCAGTACACAGGTCAGTTACATGGGTTTGGCTCAGAAGAGAGACTGGGAACTGATTTAAATAGTCATATTTTTGGTTTCTGCTTCTTCTGTGTCCCAAAGGAAATGACGGTCTGTAGCTCTTTTCCTCACACAAGCCTGTTCCTTTTCATATTGCCAATGATATACAGAGAAGTGTAATATTTATGCACATCTGCTGGCCAGCCATGCTGATGGTGTGATATTTACATCATAGAATTTTATTCTTAATAAGATTCCCAAATCAGTTTTGCCTAGGCCACTGCTACATCAGGAGATACTTTCAGACATCTCTCAGTCTCAGCTCTATTGGGTTGAAAATCTGAGTATTCCATTATAACCCCCTTGAGAGATGCTGTATGTATCTAAACAAACATTTGTGAGAGATCCATAAAGCAATATCAGAAGACAGTTACTGCTGTAATAAGGAAACAACACTGTTGGAGTGTAATCAAGTTAAAATTATATGCACATAAATATACCGCATAATTATTTTATTAAATGTGTAAATCATTTTTTTTTTATTTCTAGAATGATTTCTTTTAGCAAGTCATGAAATATTTAACGTGTTCCCTACACAGAAACTTTTTCAACCTTTCATAGAAGAAACAGGCGGTCATTGTGCTCTCTAGAAAAATGGATCCTAAACCAGTTGAGTCAGGCTTATGTGACGTTGCTCACAGTGCAGACTGTTGTTGGTATTTGAAGACAATCCAGCTCTGAGCTGTAATTATGATGAGAGATCTATTCATGTTTGTTGGTGCTGAGGATAGACAGCTGTTTTCACATGCTGGCTTGCAATTTGACAACTGCAGTCCCAACAAGCTCTTTTGATGTTCATACATGGCAGAAATAAAAAGATCAAACCCCACATATATAATGGCCCATTCTTCGTGTCTTTATCTTACCCTTGAATCCATAGAAACGTAGGTCTTGAAGGGACTTTGAGGGATTTACCAGATCAGCTTCAATGCAGTCATGGCTACCCAGAGTACAGCAATCTGTGGAGTTTTGTCTCTGCTTACAAAAGGGATGATTTTCTGGATGGGGTTGGTGTTGATTCTTCCCAGAGGTAGACTCTTTTCCTGGTTTTGTTACAGGATTTGCCTGGCCTAGGTCAAATCATTTGCTGAATTCTTCCACCTTCTCATTCAGTTTTAAGTGTAGACTTTTCATTCTTTCTAATCATTAATTTCTATAGTAACCTCCGCAGTGGAGATCTGATTTCATTTGAAGATCTTTAGGTTTTACTCTGCTCAGGTGTTATCTATGGTTACCTCATTCTTCCTATACATCAGTTTTTACCTTCCCTGTCCCACCATACACTTAAAGCTGGAGGTGTGACTCTACAGAACTATACATTAAATGACTATGGATAAAGACATAAGCTGTAACTTCCTGGCCATTTACAAAGTTATCCTGTGAATTTGCTTCACCAAGCATAATTAGCAGCTCAATTTTCCTTTCATTTGTACTCAGGTGATTCATTCTGCTCAGTTTCTTCTCTATATGTTTTGTAGCATGGGCTCATCATGAAATAACACGTACGTTTATATGGTCAGGAGTGAAACTTAGTTTTTGTGAAAAAAGGTTTTCCTATCATTTCATACAAAATGAAATTAAGAAATCGGTACCTATGATTTTAGTGGGTACAATTCTGGGTATTGGTTTTGGCTATGGCGCTCCCACCAGGTTATTATTACCACATGTATTTAATGACATTTTATTTCCTACTCTGCATTTCTGAACAGTAGGCTGTTATAGCTACTGCAGAGTCACATCCACAGAAGAGGGACAGATGTTCCACATTTTTCTTTATGAAACTGAAGAACTTTTCAAGTTCGCTAGCTAAAATGCCGCCGGAGAAATCAGACAGAAACATTGTACAATAGATGACATTGTCCTAAAGAGATGAAGAAAATGTACTTTTTAAATCACCAGCAGCACTCACAAGGCATTACTTGATATAATTAGTAATTGTATGTTCAACAGGCACACATGGTAAAGGATGGCCAGTTCCTTCCTACTACTCTAATAATAACAGGAGATTACATATAGATGTCTATTCAAAAGAGAGGATACAAGACTGTTGCCAACAACTGTAAGAAAGAAAGAGAGAGAGAAAGATAGGATGAGAAAGTTTAATTAACAAGTACTACCCAGAGAGATATTTTGAAGAAAGAATGACTCATAGGATAATAATGCAACTTTGCCAGTGGCCAGGATAGGGAGGAAGAATATAAAGGAATGGCTCACTTTTAATGAAGTAGATTTAGTTGCTGTATCTTTAGGAAGCTGAAAACATACCCTTGTTGCCTGCTTACTCATATTCCTGCTGTATGTTCCTAGTTTGTTAAGTATTTTTAAAAAAAAAGGTGAGGGGGGACTGTTTTCTCTACTACTGCCTGGCAAGGACGAAGTGTCGGAAATATATCTTCTGCAATAGAACGAGCTCTTTGTACCAAAAATAGTGTCAAGAGAAAAGCAGAGTCAGAATAAAATGTAACATTTTGCCAAAGATTGCCTCTCAATCCAAAGTTTTACGTGCTTTTCTAGAGTTACAAGATTTTTGGAAAGGAAAAGTTTTCGAAGATGCTTTTCTGGTACCAGTAATACCACTGGAATCTTTTATGACTTTACCAGAATACTGTTCTGACGGGGACTGTGACCATTCAGAATTAGTGCTCTTAATTGATCTTATCAATTTAGTAGAAGGAATTTCATTACAGTCTGAGAAGATTGCCTGTATTCCTCTCCATTCTAAGGCATGCACTTCCGTGGGGCTAGGATGTCTCTCAGGACACCCTGAAAAGCCACCTCTCAGTTATAAGCAGAAACATAACAGAAACGGATCAGTTTCAAGCCACCACTGGCTGTGTCGCCTTGTAAATTCATCATAAAAGAGGAGTAATTTCTCAACAAAATTGTGCCAAACCCTTTTCATTGTGGCATCTTCAGCTGTATGCCAATTCCAACTTCATTTGGCAAAAGAAATTAGAGATGGAGTAACCTGGCAACAAATGAAGTTGTTCATTGTACTGCCTGAAGAAGAAACTGGGTTTTACCTAATGAGGCTGGATGTAGTGCTTCGTTTGGCAGACTGTGATCACGTTAGGAACAATGTTTGCTGAAGATTAACATAATGGTTTGTCACAAGTGTAAACAAATACTGCTATTCTCTGTTTCCACGGCACAATTCCCTGGTTTAGGGAGCAGTTGTCTTAGCAAATACCTATATAGTGACATATTTCAGATGCAGCTCATGAGTACTGCAAAGGAGAGATTTCAAGAAGGACACCCTTGAAGATGAAATCTACAGTGTATTGTTATTCAGAGCTGAATAATTTTGGCCATAGACACGAATGAGTTCTCTGAGGTTTGATATCATGATGGCTCAGCACTTCATTAGCACCTTCAGCTTCTGTAGCAACTTAGTGTTCAACCAATCCTGATTGAAAGTGGTTCATCTATGTGATATATGTAACTGGGCACTGCTAATCTGCAGTGTATCTTCTCCCCAACAGTCTTTTGTAATGCTTTACCTTTGGCCAGCAGCACTGAGAAGATCAAAGAACTGTCTTACCTATTTTCTAAGAATATTTTTTATGCTTTTACATCTGCACTATCCAACAACTCCACCAGAAAAGTGTTTTAGTGACAAAAAAATCAGTGTGTTTTCTGTGATGTCAGTTTGTAATGCATTGTGATGTAAGTCAAGCTCTCTTATTTGATCAGTGGCTACAGCATATTACAATGTAGCCTCCATTAAGTCATTCTGACATGTGTCAAGTATGTCCTACTGTGGAAAGTAAGAGATTATAAAGAACTTATTTATTTCTAGTAGATCTCATGACTCTTGGACACAAATCAAAGTCTCAGCACTTGTAAATATGCAAAATGTGATACACTATCCTGATAGTTCTGACATGTATTTTAAAGGTTTTTTCCTACGCCATATTATATATTGGAGTTATATATTAATAATATTTTTTCTGTGCCACGTTCTGTTTGTTTAACTGTTGCTTTTTCAATTTTCAAAATAATGTGCAACATTATGTTGTGTTAATATGCTATAGGCAGATGCTCTGGGTTTTATGCAGGAAGAGGTTTATAAGACTTTAAATATTAAAAATAGAGTACTTTCCCACTTTTCTTTTTTGTATTCCGATTAGGAAACTTGCAAAGAGCTAAAATTAATGTTATTAATTTCTTGGAGTAGACGTGGTTTATTTGCCCCAGCAATTCTTACTAGACATGGGTACCTGAAAGACAAAGTTGGGGGTGTAGATCTGAACTTTTATAAACCTGGTATCAATATCCTGAAAAAAAAGCTTTTGCTCAAAGCTGTTATAGGATGTATAGATTTACTGATAAAAGGGACTCAAATGAAGCTAGAAAGCTGATAGATTATTTTTTCTTATCTTGGGTTTGATTTTGTTTTTAAGAAACAATATTATGATCAATGTGCTTCAAAAAACAGCAAAGTGAGTCCAGGTCCATAGTAATGGTCTATATGCTGCCCATAAAGCTGTTCTTTGGAGAGATGGAATTATTATGGAGAAATTCTGATTTTTTTACCTTTTTGCAGTAATTGTTAATCGCAAAGCCACAACTGAAGGAAATCAGAAATTCTGGATTGTGTAAATCTGATGAGGTAGTATTAGTTGTATTAAACAAAAAGAGAAATTTTATGTGTGAGAATTACAGAAAGCAGATGAGTAAGTTGGAGAATTCAGGGTAGTTGTATATTGTTAATTTGTCTTGACCTTTCTTATTAGTTTTAATTTCTTTTTCTTCCAGGATTTACACCACATCTCAGGAGCAGCCACAGAAGCTGATGGATGTTTCTACTCACTCCTCATTCATCCTTTTTGTGTCATGAGACCACACATGAACCACAACATTCCATTGGAGCTATCAAGCTGTGTACAGCAGAGAGGGAACAAAGAGGAAGAATGTAGAGCAGAGGGAGAATAAGGTGGTGGTGGTGTAGATATATATGCATAGGGAAAAGGAAAGTTTTGGTCAAAAAGCTGTCCCAGCTTCCTGGAAATAAACGTGTCTTTAGAAGTCCATGGCCTTACAACCGTCGGGTTCAGCAACAGAAACCATTTGAAACCAGAAGTGAACCAGTGCACTCTGCAAAAGCATCGTCTGATCTTACCAAGTTTTCCCTTAGTATCAGTTTGGTTAGCATACATTTCCATGAGCATCCTGGTCTCTGTTCCTGGAGCAGACTCCATATTGGCTCTACCACTTTTGAAGATAGCATCAATAGGATACAGAAGAATAGTGTATGGGCATAGGAGTGCTGAACCAAGGCAGTGTGTAAATATAGAAAACAGACATTTCACTGAAGCCTGAGTGTACTTCACACTTCACCTGGTACCTGTGATCCCTGCAGTGTCCCAACACCTTCTTGTATTCCAGAGAGACTTTAGTCTAAACAGTATTAAAACTTTTTGCTTCTCCTGACTCCTGCAGTCACTGCTCTCTCCTTGGGCTGAGCAGCTCAGCTGCAAACCTACTCTTTAGAAACAGTGAGGGGCGGGCTGAGGAGCTGGGGCTACTGGCAAAGTGCCCCAGGGTCTTGCTTTATAGACTTATGACCTGAGGTGAAGGGTGCTGTTGTGTAGTTATCTTAAATCATGTTAGACTCAGCCTGGATAAGATTAAATACACATAAAAGCATTTGTTCATAACATTCAGAATAAACAAAGTTATGAGTTTAGAAGAAAATATAAAATAAATAGAACTTTAAAAACCTAGTTTAATCTAGTTACATTAAGAATTGGTTTTCTTTTCCTCATTCCCCTGAATGTGCAGGAATGGAGTTAGGAAAGCCAAAGCTCACTTGGAATTTAATCTAGTAAGGGATGTGAAAGATGTCTTTAAATATATCGTGTTCATTATGGTTTTTATCATTATGTTTATTGCTTTATGCCACCTAGTGGACTCTGCATTCAGTATCAGCTTTAGGAAGTGCAGAACTTTAAACACATTACCAGATGCTATTCTAATAAGACTTTTTCATGTTTTCTTGATACATGATCGGATAATGGAAGATCTCGTGATGATGCATAAGACAAGTTGCCTTGTTGCACACTTTAAGATGAAAGGAATTAAATAAACTTAAATAACAAATGTTCAAACTGTTATTACTAATTTGGACCGATGCCAGGATTTTTTTCTTTTCTAGTCTTACATATGTGTTTGTTCTTAGTTTGGCTGAAATTTTGACTATGAATAATGAGGTGCTGAAATAAGTAAGCTGACCAGAAAATAACTTGCAGCAAGATAGCACTGTTTGGAATGTTTAAGGATTATAATATTATACAAAGAGGCATAATTGCAGCTTGGGGATTTGACTGTCCTGAAGAATTGTTGTTGCCCTGCAGGGTAAATTTATTTTTTAAAAGACTGTTGTTTTTGATAATGTAAGAAAAAAAAAAATCTACCTCTTCTTTGCTAGAAAAGGGGAATTCTAACATTTCAGAAGTGTTTAATCTGTAATTTTGACAGTTAAATGTGAGGTTCTTTGATTAAGTGTCAAAAAAAAAAAAAGGGAAAAAAAGGGAAATGTTATTGGATAACAGGTTTATTTATCCAGCATATCCAGTCACATGTTTATCCATTCAAGTGCTTCATTGTGTGCAGTAGGTCTGTACAGCAGTAAGTTGCTGCTCCTAGAGGAAAGTAAAATAATTGCAGCAAATGGGCTGAGAAACATTTCTGATGTTTGGTGAATTCTACCACACAAAGTTGGCAACACTGCTTATACTTTCCAGATACAGTGTTCCCAACTGTCAGTCTTCGTAATGGATCTATGGATCTTGTGTTGTGGATCTTATGACCCTGTACCACTTTTTAGCTTTGGTCAGGCAACTTAGTATCTTAAAAACTCAGCTGCAGAAAACAGGATATTACATTTGTGGTTTTCATTGAAGAAATAACATTTATAGTCTATTGGTCCAAAATTTGAATGTGTTGAAATAAGGGTGACTCTAAGCATGCAAGAAAGGAAAACCTGAAAAAAAAAAAAAAAAAAACCAACTCCAATATTTCAATGCTTATTATTCCTAAAAGTAAGGACTTTAAAACCAACTATGATTTTAGGATTTGGATTGGCAATATTGCACATGTCTCTGGCATGGCATATCTGGATGTGGGCACTTTGTGTTCTGGCAATTCATACCAGTCATGAATCGTGCTGCCAGATATGCTGTTCTCTGGAGTTCCACTGGAATTGAAGCTGCCACATTATTTTTACTAGTAATTGTGATTTTAAATCACAGCTGCAAAGGAAAAAATGAATTGGTCCTCTATAAAATCTAGTCTTCTGTCACATAAGCAGTTGTGACTAGCAAATTGAGATGTGCTTTGTAATTTTCTGTTAATTTAGATGCACCAATCCTGTGCTACATGTGCATTTTACACCTGGCACAAAGTATAAGATATTAACAAGGAAAAAACAAACCAACCCAACACTCAAACCCTACAGGCTTTTATGGTACAGATTTTAAAGTAGGAATAGTAATGACTTGAAGGACAGATGTTTCAGCAAAACCAATATACTTTTACACTGCTGCCAAGCTGTTGAACAGGTTTGAGGCCAGGTTTAACTAAAAAGAAAATCTACAGAGGCCTCTTCTGCTGAGTTGTATTACATTGTGGTAACAGACTGAGTTTTAATTTTAGTCTATAGATATGGGCAACCTGAAACACAGCACCATTGTCAAAAAAGAGCATGTACTTTGTTGTTGTACCTTTGCCTCTTTGTAATAGTAGAGGTTTTACGGCAGAGACTAATGTTTCATTTTATTAAATATTTACCAACAATCTATTGGCCATATGTCATAGAGTTTGCATGGTGACAGACTCAGTATTCGTCACCTTTTCAAGACGATTCTGTAAAATCTGCAGTGTTGTCAAGGTTCACAAAGCCCTTTCAGTAACCCAGGTTTTTGTTCTTTGTGCTTTCTTTGCTAAACTGGCGTCGGTATCACATTTGCGCTCTGTTGAAATCATTCTCAGGAATGAGCTTTTCAGGACTCTACTGTGAGGGACCATGGAAGATGTCAGGATTCCTTTCTCAAGTGCTGTTTATCTGCTACTATTTGGCTTCAAATATTTTCTAAATGTGGAGACACTTTCCATATGGAAACATTATTAGTCAAATTTTATAATAATGCTTAAAAGGCACTTTCCACTCTTTTGTTGTTAGGATTATTCACCAATCTTGTTCATTTTGTATGCTGTTGCAGAATAATTAACTGAAATGATGGAAATTGTCACAGATTAAGTTTTTGTAAGGTTTGGATAAGGTTCATGCTTTTAGTAAAGGAAGGAAGGAACACTCAATATACTTGTTAAAGTTTAATATCTTTTCTGTTTAACATATTATAGTTTCAAGACCCTTACAGTATACTTCCCTTGACCTGTCTAAATTTATTTTCTGTGTTTTTTTTTTTTTTATGCAAGATAGTTTTTATATATGATAGTAAAATTATGATATTATCAATTGCAATTATTAGGAAATTTTTAACAGCTTCTAATATCTGTAGTTGCATAAAATATATTTATTGCATAAGCAGGTATATTTGGGTACTGCAATGATGAAAACCAATTAGATCTCAAGATTTAAATGTATGTTATTATAATTAAGAATGCTAAAATATGGATTATGAAAAGCAAGCAACAAATTATTTGAGCTACCTGCAAGAGAATGTCTTTGATTTCCAGAAAGAAAGGGAAGGACTTTAAGGAACAGGTCACTTTTCATGATGTACCTATTCAAAATAAGGTTCTCACAAAGTTTCAGTCTCTAATACCATGTACAGCATTGTGCCTGAGGAGGGACATAGTTATGTCACTTCCAGCATTGAGGCATGCCACCCTGGGAGATTCAAAGAGCCCTCCTAGTAAAGACATCCCCTCCCTCCTTTCCCACCAGTACAAATTCCTCTATGTCCCTCACATAATAAACGTAGTCAGAGATGGATGGACAGAAGTAACTGGAGGTCTGAGTAGTTATCAGACAGTGGTAACTCTCAGTGCCTGCCAGGCCAGCACTTCCCATTTGTACACCTGATCCCTAGAAGACCATGTAAGGATAAAGAGTGCCTGATCTCCCATTGTCAGGCTGTGCTGCAGGTGGTAGTTGCATGGAAAGTCAGGCTGACATGGGAACTTTCATTTCCATTTCTTCAGTCAAAGCTGCTGAGTCAGCGTAGAGGACTCAACAGTCCAAGACAAAGGGGGGCAGAAATTGTACTGTGACTCACAGACAGCTGCCCAGACACTAGACCTCCTTCTTTTGTGGCTAAACACTAGGAAATAAATCAACTATATATTTTTTTTATGCTTTACCAGACATGCTGGATACAAAAACTTCTGAGGCACACAGTGTAATTAATTAGGTAATATCTGAGGGGAGTAAGCAGTTATTTTAATTTTCTTCACATCTTTTGTGGACATAGAGAAAATATTTGACCAATAATGAGTTGTTTAACAGTGCAACCATAACCTAAAAACTAGCCAGAGAATAGTAGCATAGTAGCACCTGGTGCAAGTAGCACCAGGCTCTTTCCTTCCCTAGAGCTTATGGACATTGAAGGAATATCAAACCAAATTTAATAGCCACTGGATGACTGAGACACGATTAACAAACCAGGTTAAAGGTATTGCTGCTACTCAGATCTTTGGCTGTCTCAGCAAATCTTGTTTTGCTATGCAGCACACTATGAGCACTTGGAAAGGCACATACGAAAAAAATGTAACCAAAATTCTCCTGTGTTTGTTGTGCTAGATTGCAAGAAAGCATTCCTGTTAGCTAGATTTGTCCTTCCTTCAAGAAGGGACTGTTGCACCAGGAGCAGTTTGTAAGATGCTGTTCAAAATTATGTCCTGAAAAAATTGTCTTATTTTGATTCTTGTTAAAAACACCCAAACACTCAAAACCAGAAGGGAGGTTAAATGACTTTAAAGCAAGGCTTAATTAATTCATTGAAAAAAATGTATTTAAAGGGATTGTAAACTTGATTGTGAAAGAACAATTAACCTCATTTTGACTTCTGTATTATTAGCAGCTCAATGTGAGTCATCTCCTAACATCTTTTTCTAGGAAGCTTTCCTTGTCACCATCATAGCCATAGTCCTAGTAAAATTTAACAGCTGTGTGCCTAAATGTAATTGTTGAAAAACATGTTTTGATATGGTTTTGACAGCCAAGGCAAGTAATGTTTAAAGCAAATAAGAAACATTTGAGCGAATTCTGGATATTGAGTCAGTCTGTATGGTAGTTGAGTATCATCACCCTCCACAAAACATTTACTGTGATACTGGTTATAAAATAGATTCGTGGCAACCCTTTTATGGAGGTGTTAATAGGGTGTGATGGCAGGTACTTTACAAAAACAGTGTATGAATAGCTCAGGTGTTCTCACCATAGTAATAGCATCTCTCTCTCCTCACAATCTGAGCAGTGCTTTTTTTTTTGACTGAAGTGTAAGGAACGAATTTTCTTCAGACAATAACAAATTAGGCATATGAACAAAAGGAGTCATATGCAGATAAAAGTGTCTTTAAATTTTTGTTTTACAACTTACTGTTTGTTAACTGACAGATTAAATACTTTGCAACTTATCTGACCAGGTCTAAACCGTGTAGAGCAAAGTGCAACACTGAGATAAAACTGTTCATCTCTAATTAAAAAAGGTGAAAAGATATCTTTAGTACATCTCCATTTTCTATGGTGGAAAATTCACTAGGTGCCAAAAGTTAAAGTAATTAAATAATTTAAAATATTGAGTTTAGCTCTGGAATGTGTGCTCGTTTCCTCACCCTTTTAAAATCACAGAATGAGGACCTGACTCTTGAGTTAATCTTGTGATTGAACTAAATGCTCTGGAGAGAGTCTTCTTTGGTGCTTGGGTCAGATAAATACGTAAGGTGTAAGTTAGTACAACTGACATGGAGAACTCTGAATGGTGTTTGGGGGAAAAAAATCTTCTCCAGCATCTGATGTCCAATTCTATAAAATAAAAGAAAAAATAAACAGCTGAAAAGTGCTCCTTTCTCACATTATATACAGTTATAGACTTATATACAGCTAGATGAGAGAAGTCAAAGAAAAAAAATTATTACCTGAGGAAAATAAATCTGAAAAAAGGGAAAACCCTCAAAGATGCCTCTTTTATGGCTTTTTTTTTTTTTTTTTTGCAAACAGCTTCTTTTCTGAATGAAGGCCATTTTAAAATCAATAATAAAACAAAAGCTTTAACATCTGCCAATCAGTTCCCTGCAGTATCTACTCTGAGCTAAATACCATTTTTCCTATCATCTGAGAAAGCACATTTATAAATTCCCTGATTGCTTGCTGAGCTCCTTTTCTCTACAGCTAAAGCTCTTTTTTTAGTTTTCTGAACTGCTTATGAATCTCCAGAGCTTTTTGTTTCTTAGCTGTTTAATCTTTAGATACAGCTGATGAATATTGCCACAGGTAATCGGAAGCCTTCTCCACCAGTTGTCTCCTTCAGGCCCGTGACTAGAAGCCCTCAGGAGTGGGTGAGGCAAAGCTCTGCTCCCAGCTGGCTGGGCCCCAGGCACTTGGTGTTAGGAGATGCTCTGGGAAAGATGAAAGGTATGAGCAGTAAAGGTGGTGGGGATAGTGAGGGCTTAGCAGGGGTTACAGACCAGGCTGCAGCAGCTCGGGAGGGGAGGAAGAAGTCATTCAAGGTAATATTTAAAGCAGGAGTTTCGCAAAGCCCCTGAGCTAGAGGGAGTTTATGGTCCTCCTCAAGACAATGAGCTTGCTGCTTTGTTGCAGAAAGAGAGATGTGGTTACTCTGAGGCAGTTAAAAGTGAGGTAGTATTTATTTTAAGGGATTTGAGTATAAATAAACTGCTTCCAGAATTCAAAAGGTAACTGAAAGTCTATCTGAAACCAAGAAAAGGTTCTCTGGCTTGGTGTTTGTCTGCTGGGAAACAGGAGATGAGGAACAATCCGTCTGTTCTCTCCTCCGTTTGGTTCTGCTGCCCACAGCAATCAATGAAGGACAGAAAGGCCTTGGGCATGCCAGGTGCACAATGCAGTAATCGTCCTCTCACAAAGGAGCCTCAACCCCTCCTTTGTTGCCAAGGCTCAGGGGGAGGAGTGTGTGCTGAAGTACAATAGCTTTCCTCGCAAACGATGTGTCTGTATCTCTTTCAGGCTCTGACAGTGTAGTGTAACGTTTCTGTGGCGGGGAGAGCAAGGAGCTTTTTCCAAACCTGTAAGAGCTATTCCAAATCAATTCTGAAGTGTTAGAGTGATTCAACCTTCACCTTCTCTGTCAGTGTGTAAAGCGTCAGCAGCCATGGATGTTTGAGTTCTTGCCAAGTGCACTTCTGATTCAGGAGAAAACAGCAAGGAAAGATGGCTTCACGGCTGTTGCATATTAAAAAGACCTTGAGAATTTTGTTCGTGAAGGATGAAGTTGTCTGCAGCGTACAGAAAAGATCTGAGTTGAGGAAGTTACTAGAAATGGTAGCTCTTTAAACCTGTCATGTGCTCCAGCCCAAAACTGTGTGAAGAGCTGTGTTTGCAAAGTACAACAATTCAGCAGTGTAAACAATTAATATTCAGAATCCTTTTTGCTTTTTAATGTGAAGAAAACCAGAGCTAAGAGCATCTAGCATCTGCTATGTGCCACTCTTTCAAAACTCTTATTTTCTCTAAAGAATTGTGACAAAACTCTGAAGTATAAAAGGAGAAAGTAAAATACAAAATAGGAACTTTCAGAAATGTGGAAAATGTCACATATCCCCATTAATACGTCATTTCATTTCAAGTTTCCAAAAATAGCAAGTAACTTAAAATCAATTATTATTATTTCTGCCCTTTGCAGAAATCTATAAAAATAGTTTCCACAACATGCAACATGAAAGCCTTGCCATGCTCTCCCTGCTGATTTAGAATGGTAATGTGCAAATGACTTGCCTTTATCTCGAGGGAATTTTGGTCCAAGCCATGAAACAGAGGGGGAACCAGCATTTGTTTTTTTCTCCAAACAGTGGATGTTTTATATTATTGGCATTTATATTTTGAGAAAGCATACGCATGCATGAAAGAAAAAGGTTCATTTAATTAGCTCAGAGGAGTTAAGCTGAAGACAGACTATTTTTTAAATTGATCTAAACTACAGATACATCTTCAAAACGAAGAATGATATCAGAGTCTACCTCTGAATCTTATTATTAGATTTTATAATAATGTGTTAATGTGAAGCTTTCAGTTCAAATATCAGAGAAGCTGAAATGAGTGAAATATAGACCTAGTCTTTTCAGGTTGTAGAGAGAAGTGCAAGTGGTAAAGGTAATGTGTAATTTTCCTCTTTCAGATACGGGAACTGTCCTAATTCATTTAAAGAGAGGAAAAAAACCCCAACCCTAAACCTATAAGCCAGAAAGCCATCTTAGAGCAAAACCATTTTCCTGAAAAAATGTCATGCTGAGATAATTGCAACCTCTTGAGAATGGGGCTCTATAAAAGAATTGTTGACAGATCTTTTGCAGATGGGTACTTCAGTTCTTCATTTTCCTTCTATTCCTAGACATAAAAAGTATCTGTTTCAAGAACTTAATTCACAAATTGGTCTGCTTTGAAATATTAAAGTCTACCAAAATATGCTAACACAAAAGAACCGTTATTTGTGGAATCAGATAAAGAATGTTAATAACAGAGTTGCTTCAAACTCTTTATTAAACACAAATCAGAAGCTATAAATTCCTTCTTCCAAACACGTTTTTTTGTTTTAGGCTTTTATGTGCATGTGGTACTCTTTTATGAAAAGGAAGTTTCTGTATGTTTTTAGAACTCTTTATGTGTGTATGTGTGTATTTAAACAACTTTGTAAGAAATGCCTTCACTTAAAATCTATTAGTGTTTTAATGGTAGCTGTATGTATTGCAAATGATACTTTGAAAACAATTTAATCTTGATAGTGATAAGAAAATTATGTTCTTATGTGGGGAGTTTATGTTAATTAGCTATAATAAGAGGACAGAAACCATAATTTTTAAATGTGATTCTTTTTGTTCCTGTGTTGCAATAGATTCCAGTTGCCTGCAGGTCCCATTGCTGAGCCACAGTGCAGACATGTCCTTCAGGAGGCGTCATTGACTTCTTGCACCAGGTTGAACTCCCCAGTGGAAGACAGAAACTGGGAAATTTCTCTCTCTGCAAACAATGGTAGTTTACTGCAAAAGAACAACAGCAAAATGGAGTTAAGTAAGTTTTTGTGTTTTTTTGTTTGGTTTTTTTTTTTTTTATGGTGAATATAGTATTTTTGGTGTGTGTATGTATTTTAAAACTGTTGTAGTACAGAGTACAGTTTAGATTTTCTCTAAGTAACGTTGAGTTGCTGGAAAAGTGATTTTCTAGCAAAGCTGCAATTTAGTTTTGTAGTGGTTCACCTAGAAGACCAAACCTTGAGACTTCTTAAAAAGAGTATTTAGAATAAATTCTCCGCTACAGCAATCATTGCACGTTATCAGAGTAAGAAATTATGCCTTGTAATAGAAAGGGTTTGTTAGTTGAGTTTCTACCTCACTGAGACTTAAGTAGTTTTTTTGAGACAGATTTTCATTTTGGTTATTGTAAGGGAGAATTCTGAAGTGTGCTTCTTAATTTTGGCATTCAGACACAGCATGTTTTCAAAGGGAAACTAAGATTTAGTAGTTCAGATTCATAAAGTTGACTTTTTTTTTTCCTCGTCCTTGGAATTTATTTATAACACTGTGGCTTTTCTTAACTTGTGCTCTGCGTTTGTGTAATGAGACTTGTAAATATTGCCTAGGATTCTGCACCTTAAAAATGATCTCTAAGTAGTAACTATGTTTTATTGAAGGACAACATGCCAATTTATCCTAAACTCACATAAAACTGCAAGAAAAAAAAAATCTTACTTGGTAGGAGATTGGCTGGAGGTGGGCGGGCATGGAGCTGCTTTTCACTGCAGTGTATAACAGGCAGAAACCAGCTGCTAGCTGGGTGCTGTATGCTGTGGGGAGGGGTTGCCTCTTTGTTGCGTGGGTGATATAAAAAGACCAAAGTAAGAGCAGTCCAGGCTGTCTTTTGCAAGAAAGTAGCATGTTATATGCTTTATCTATAGCTGTTGAAGTTATGCCACTGGCCAGGAAAGAATTCAATATTTAGAGTGCCAAAAAAAAAAAAGAGTTAGATTAAGCATAGCTGTGTAGCCAGTGAGGTGGTGTATCACTCAACAGATTTATCTCTTTTTTTGTGTGTATGTATATACATTTTTTTCTATATATACATTCCTCATTTCTGAAATTTTGGTATTCTTTCTCTTGCTGTTTTACATTTTACAGGTTTACTGGTTTGATTTTTTTCTCCCATGACTCTTCATACAGTTGATTTTTCATTTTTCTGAATGCTTAAAATCCCATGGCTAGTTGTTGGATATTGGTTGATACCCTTTCTTTTCTAAAAAGAAATATCTCCTTTTTGTGTTGGAAGTTTAGAATTCCAAAGTGAATGCTTCTGAAATAGATACATTTTTGGAAATAGAAGATTAACATGTTTTTTTTTAAAAAAAAATCAGTGCACAGTTTATACTCTAAACAGGAATTCCCAATGCCTTATCATTCAAAACATCTGAAAAACATGAAGTTCAACATCACTTGTTTGTGTTTTTACATACAAAATGTGGCCATAGGTCAGTGCTGGATTCAAATGTTAATTAAGATTTCAAATGGGTTTGAGTAACTGTGAAGAAAATTGTTAATTACAGCAGCAATGAAAATTTAACAGTTAATGGAGAGAGAAGGATCTCATATGTACCCAGTGTAGAGTTCTTACCTTCCTCTAGCACTTGGAACTAGTCATGTAAGAGGACAACGATCAGATAGGCATGACCAAGAATCATTGTTCCTTTATAAATACTTGGCTATTAAATCAGGAAAGTTCAAAAGAGTTCTGTACATCTTACTCTATATTTCAGTCCATAAAAAGCCTTCTTCAAAATATACTAGTATGGGTAAAATAAAATAAACGATCTTCAATGTTTACGTGTAACAAAAGCATGGCTATCTTTGAGTAGCTCCTAATGAATGAAAATCTTTATACTCTAAATACTAAATAAAAGTATACAAATACCTACACAATCATGAGGGAGAAAGCACCGTGTGTAAAGAAGCCCTTGGGCTTCTTTAGTCCTTTGTGAAGAGAGAAAGTTGCTTGCCAGCAATTTTTAGAAAATTTTAATTCCCAGTTTAAGATTTTCCACTTTAATTCTGTTTTAAGAAGTTCCACATCTCAGAATATTAATTTTCTCTGAGCTTTGGAAAGCTTTTGGAATAACTTTTCTTCCTCACTGTGTTATTAAATTTATCATAGTCAAGTGCTGTTCAATGTCCCAGGCCTCAGCACTTCAAGACTTTTTATCACTTTTTCAGAGAACTTTATAGAATTCTTATGGTTAGTCAGCATAACCCATGGAGATACAAACTGTGATGCTGAGTAGAAGTCCTGGAAAAATATGACCAACTGGCTGAAAAGAATTTAATTTACAGAAAAAAACCTTCTGGCCTGTTTGCAATGAGTAAGCAGCAAAATCATAGTTGAAGAGTTAAGGATAGGGATAGGATTTTTTTTTTTTATTTTCTGTATGTCAGTTAAGTCACTGCTTTTCTTTGTAGCTCAACTTTTTTTGGGTGACTTTAATGAAATTTATATAGAAACAGCTGTAAGTTGAGAGTCTGTGTTCTTAGGGTCTATGTTTCTAAAGGCAGTGCATTGTTTAAAAGCAGGAAATTTAATTATCCTAGTTGCTGGAAGCTTGCATCATTTTTAAATGTCCCCTTCCCTTGCATGATGGCTTTAATGATGACTTGAGTGAGAAGTCCATCCTTTGTAGTCTGGCAGTAGATGTAGTTAAAAGCAAAATAGCTGATGTCCTGAAAGAGCTAAATATTCAATCTGACTGAGTAGAAACAATTGAGTAAGTGTGGAGAGGCAATAGAGGAGCTGCAGATAACTTAATAGATGTCATCAATCAGAGGAGCAAGCACTGTACAACAGCCATGGCGTGGTGTTTGTGATCTGTCTGCACTGAAAGAGGGATTAAGAGATCCATCCAGGACAGGAGCATATTTGCAGCTGCAGGCAAAGACATAATCACTTTGGCTTTTTCCAAGTTCTTAAAGGCAAAGTCTTTGATACGATTATTAGGAAATTAATGGTATCTTAAGATAAACTTGCTGGGTTTAAAACAGATTGTA